>NW_026854493.1:0-25436 GCF_026571515.1 Ruditapes philippinarum | reverse complement strand
TTTTTGAACGCGAGGGCTAAATGAAAGATAGGATTCCATGTTATTTTAAAGCCCCACTTATGTCTCAGAAATGCTTTCATTTTTAATCTCTCAATTTTTTGTTTGTTTTTTGTTACAGTTTCCAAAAACTCAATCATTTGTCATATAGATGAATAAATTTTGCTTCTGTTGGCAATTGGTATAATTATAGTCAATAAGTTTTTTGTATGGAAGTCAAAATACTCCTTTGTTTACATTTTACTTCCTTTATGACACATCACTGCATGTTCAGTGCTACTTTCTTCAGTTGTTAACATACAAGTTAATACATTATTATACACTTGTTTGACATTTCTAGAGAATTTGCAAAATATGGATTTCTGTGGCATAATGTGCCTTTGATGATATTTTGGGGTTTGTTGTTGGGATTTTTTTCTTTCAAAAAACAGATACAATGTCACATGCAAACATAAGACAAAACAATAACGAATGAATTAACATGGATGATGTAATTGTTTATAAAAAGGAAAAGCTAGGGTCGGACAAACAAGTTTTAACAACATTCGAGATTTGGCCCTTCCCACATTGTCTCAATTATAGTAAAAATATGTGCGTAAATTGTGTTGTATTTGAAATACAAAAAATGGTACATATTACCTATCAATATGATATCATATGAGAAATAGAATTTAATTATAAGAAAAGTTCAAAAAGAAAAGGGAAAGCATGAAAAGCACCATGTAGAAGTTTCCCGCAGTTCCTGTCCTCAGCATCGATAATTTTTCTGAACAACAATTTAAAAACTTGTTTAAAAATTCGAGTTGTAAGTCATTTTCAAATCTTCTGGAAGATTTGATACAATTTTGAACATGAAGGAATAGCCTATTATTTTCTTCATCACTATGGTGATTGATACCGAAAAGCAATTTATGGGCACTAAGAGGGTAATGGTCTGCGTCTTTAGAATAAAAGAAAAACGCATTCACAATTTGAATTGTCACGTAAGTGATTGGCGTAAAAAGCTTTTTAATTTTGGTTTTGAAAGACATTAAAGTGTACGAGTAGTTCGAGTTTCAAGATCTAAACTGTTTCATAATTTAATAGAATTACTGATTTTGAATAAATTTCTAGACGTCGGATATTAAATTATATATACTAGTATTACGAACTATTTCTGGAAAAATATCACTCTCATTAAAGGGAATCTTGGTTATGTTTAAAAACTAGAATTAAGTTATTGAGAATTAAGCAAGTGAAATCCAACCAATCTCATGAAAAAAGGTTCGCGATAGACGAAGCGCTTTTCTTTTTAATTTGTTGTTATTATTATTTTTTTTCTATGTAACCACTCACATTGATCCAAGAATTTTAGAGGCAGAATTAGCTTATTTGAAATATGTTGATGCCATGTACCATCATCACTTAATGTAACACCTAGATGCTTACAAGTACAAATGTTGCTGCAATGCAGCAATTGAGAAGCTCCGCGCAAAAAAATGCGCTCATTACAGATACCTTACCAAATTATTCCTACGCACAGGTCATGTTATATTCAGATTAAGTACTATTGTAAATTTTTTCCGAATGTTTTGTAAACCATTTTTTGCATAATTATACTTATCTTATGCACTGTCCATAATAAAAAGAGGGAAAAGATATTTAATATAAGAAAAATGCTTTCACTGATGCCTACCTGGTAAGGAAAAGTAATTCCATTGAATACAAACAAGACTTACAAGACTTGTAAATGTTATGTGACATGCTGTATTATGTTCTGTTTGGTGTCACTACTGTAGTCAGTAACATAAGATGATAAAAATATCAAAGTCTGTTTTTTTTATTATTATATTGTATCAAAAATACAAATAGTAACAAAAAGGGACTAATATTATAATATACTAATATAACATGCACTTTTTTCTTGTCAAATTAGAAAAAAAAATGGTTTCTTTCAATACTGAAAGTAGAACACACTCTGAATGAAAAAAATGGGAATGAATTATCAAAAAGAGCAAATTCAGGAATTTTTTGTTTGTTATACACGCTTTACATGGTGACACAGTATTTATTGATATAATAGAAGACTGTTACCTGAATTTCTAGGCAGGTATGAGGAAATTCACTAACATCATGTTTGTGCGAGTCAAAGATATAGAAGCTATTTGACGATTGGTGATATATTATAAAAAAAATCTTTTGTTAATTGATTTATTTAGAGATCAATATACTTTATTGTTGAATTGCTTTTAAAAACCATTCATAAAAAACATTACATTTCATGTTCAAAAGCAGATCAAATCAATGATGCTATCTATCTATTATCCTATGCTTAAATGAAGGGTCCATCCGCTCGTAAGGCCACAAAATACAGGTTTTCGCTGTGGCATACCCTTCGCAGGATGAGCTATTTTTTTTACGGACGCGGACAGTCACGACAGGTCGCGTCAGGACAAATATGCCTCGAACGAAAGTAAATACTTTTATCGATTTTTCGAAAGAAAATACTAAAAAGCTCACCAAAATAGTGTTGGAGAACCCATAAGTTATGATGCACCAATGGGACGATCAGATTAATCTGGTCTTTCGGTTGCTAAAGAGATGTTATTCAAAAACCTAACTGGTATTCAATCTTTTTCCTTTTTTTAAACCTAATTCTTTGATGTTACAACTGGTTTTGGTATTTGAATGAAACTATATCATTTGTACAAATAATTATCCTCTGTTCGCTATACTATAAGAATAAAACCACCGTAGGGAACGTGTTACAGTATCGCGTTTTTCGTTACAGATAATAGAATTTCAAGATGGAGGATTATTTGTTGGGAGGACAGGTAGGTGATTTTTTATTCCGGTCCATACTGCAAAAGTAGTTTAGTTTCTAAAAAAAGCTGTTTTTGTGCTTTGCTTGTAAAGAACAGAATCCGGTATCTAGTCATATATTTTCTTTAGGACCCTGCACCGCAGATGTATCGCTATATTGTCTCATAAATATGCAGATTTGACAGTTTGAAAATTTGTATCGAGAGACCAACACATTTTTCTGCAATTTCGACATTATTTATGCATGCCTAGAAAAAGTAAATCTGCAAAACGTTTAGTCCTTTATTTTAGGAAACGTTTATAAAAGGTAAATGACCAGTTGAACCTATTTTCCTGTTCGTTAAATGTGTTTTGAAAAAATAAACAATGTTACAGTATAGAGCGTGTAATTTGTGCAGGGTTACAGCATAGACCTAGCGATTTGTATCCTATTTTGTTACAGTTTTTATACCCAGATTTCGGTTACAGTTATAGACTTCGATATTTTCTATATATACTTGGTAAAATGTTTGAATGTTACATAGACTTTTAAATCTCTGTGAGCTTATTGGCCCGATGGCTATTCGTCCGTCTGTCGTACATATGTGTGTGCAATCTCATCCGCTCAGTAACTACTTGACTAAATGTGATGAAATTTACATGACTTTCTACCAATTAAGTTGTTCAAATGGTTTCGGTTGCAATCGGGGATACGAAAACCCAAAACATAGATTTTGAAAAAAGGCAATGTTTAAAGACCCTTCTCATCTCGAACCAAAAGCATTCAAATCAAATCATGATCTTGGCGTCATTTCAAATGCTTCTTTGTTGAAGTTACGATTATTTTGTCATTATTAAATTAAAAGTCGTTTTTCTTTATTTCAGACATCCTGTATAGCAGTTTTCAATTTTCTGAAAAAGAAAATTAAAGAGTATAAATTAAGGTCAGACAATTACAATATTTTCTCTAGTGAGCCTGGTGGAGGTACATAATAGTGGCAGAGTCGGGATAAAGCCTTCGACTTCAAATCATCTTTCATTTACTGCTGTATTTGAAATCCAATCATGACTTTGGATTCTTTGTATGTGAGGAATCTATCAAGCTAATTTACGGAAGATCGGTGGTTCTAGTCAGGTGCCCGCTCGTGTCTTTAATGTTTCACAAAGGGTATCTGGGGTCTTTCTTTACACTAAAGCAGAAATGTTTTCACATGACTTCAGTGTCGTTGAAACTTAAAATCCAAGAAAGCCAAACGTAACAAAATAGAGTTAAACAGAATCCCTAAAGAAATTCCAACACAACAAAATTGAAAATATTCATAAACCCTTTTAAATACTTACAAAATACATTATGGTAGATGGAAATTCCAACTTAAAATAAAATTAAAGGTTGTAGTATTGCTCACTTAAATACTGTTTAATCATTCTTAGGGTATTGCCTGCCTGTTAATTGTGTCTTTTGACAGCTTATCTATGGTATGCAGGCTTCATGACCTCCGATCCCCTCTCAAAATTTCATTTTGTTTAGTTTCACTCATTGTATTCTCGTTTAGGGCACACGCAATTTTTAACCTGGGGGTAATATGCCGCTTTTCACAGAATGTTAATAACGTGTCACATTGAAGGTTCCATGATAACCGCCATATGAACACATCCACAGATGTTAAAAAATCTGAAGTGAACCAGTTCATGTTTAATGTGAATTCTGCTGAAGCCGGTGCTAGGAGGCGTGACGGTAGCTTGCAGTTACCACTACCGTCCATGAACAGGTTTAATCAAACTGAGCCTGCAACATTTTCATGTTTTCCGTGTTGGACTTCTGTTAAGGATTATGTTTTCTCTATTTTATTACCAATAGGCATTATTATAATGTGTAATGATATCAAGCAATAATCTTTCTTCTCTCAATACAATTCGATAAAAAGTTACTGTTTGTTGTCGTGAAAACAGTCCTTATTTAGGACATTACTTATTCTGCAAAAAGTCTCAATCTGAAACTTAAAGTAAGAAAAATAGCAAACTATAACTTTTCTGCTGAAGAAAAAAAGTAATACAGCCTTTCAAGAATGTATTAAATAGAAAGGTATGAGTTATTTCATAAAAATAATGGATACTCGAACTTTGTTTGAAATTTGGCAAGTATCTAAACTGTAACAGAAATCTTGGTATAAACTGTAACAAAATTGGATGAAAGTCGCTAGGTCTATGCTGTAACACTCAAAATTAACCTCGCTCTATACTGTAACATTGTTTATTTTTTCAAACGCATTTTACCAACAGAAAAATAAGTTCAACTGGTCATTTACTTTTATAAACGTTTCTAAACATAAAGGACTAACGTTTTGTAGATTTACTTTATCTAGGCATGCTTAAATAATGTCGGAATGGGAGAAAAATGCGTTGGTCTCTCGATTCAAATTTTTAAACCGTCAAATCTGCACATTTATGAGACAATATAAAGATAAATCTGCGGTGCAGGGTCTAAAGAAATATATGACTAGATACCGGATTCTGTTCCTTACAAGCAAAGCACAAAAACAGCTTTTAGAAACTAAACTACTAGTATAGTATGGACCGGAATAAAAATCACCTACCTCTCTTCCCATAAATAATCCTCCATCTTGAAAATTCTATACTGTAACCGAAAAACGCGATACTGTAACACGTTCCCTACGGTGAAAACGTACACTCGGAATAATAATCATTGACATGCACCGGACACGGATCACGGGTCTCGTACCATTGGATTAGCGGGCTAATGAGTTTACTTTGAAGGCTGTATCACTGCCACCAATGAAATGTTACTTTATATACTAAAGTTTAATTATTTCAAAACAACCAATATATCAACATGTTATTATCAAACATTTAATATCATAAATATAAATTAAGAATAATTATCAAAAGCAAAATTATTAAAGTTTTATTCATGAAATCTTCTTTATATTGACAAATTCAATCATTAATAGTATACTTGATATGCTGTGTGTAAATAAATTCAAAATGTAACATATTATAATTTCATGTACTACTAAAAAAGGGAAATAACAAATGTATAACCTAAGTGTCAAAATCAGAACATTTAGAGCTATTTATAGCTTTCGAATTCATGTACAGCAGAACTGCTTACCTGTTCTGATTCATTAATATGACATGTTGCGAATCACCGAAGGGGAAACCAATATAGAAATCGAAAGGAGTTCTTGAATGCGGGTTTACTTTTAGCTGTAAATCGAAGGGATTAAATGATCAAATCCGAGCCCATGGACAAAAAAAAATAGTAAACACAAATAGCTCCGCGCCTGTGGGCGCGGAGCAATGAGAATGAAAGAAATTAAGATGATTATTTGGAAAGTAAATATCCGGGGTGTCGCGATTTTTTTTTTTTTTTTTTTGAAAGTGAAGAAACCATAACTTCATTTTTAGCAGCGTTAAATTGTATTAACCACTGATTTGCCCAGGTAGATATGATTTCAAGATCAGTGTTTATATAGTACTTTCATGCTAATGAGCTGTCGTCTGCAAATAACCATGTAACACTTGTTAGTGCGTCAGCCATATCATTCATATAAATCAAAAATATATATATACAAAATTGACATTCAAGCAGCTTTAACTGTTATATTTGTATGTAAACAGTTTGTCTTACAAACAGCAACAACTTTATTTAAAACAATTACTCTCTTCAAATCAAAACAATTACATTGCTATCATGAAACGGTTTTTTCCTAGCATTTAGAAATATTTTAATATTTGAAACAATATTTTCTTACGGGACAAGCACGAGCGTTTAATTAACTAGAATTATGTTTTGTCTAGATATTCATTTTTTTTTTCGTCCGTGTCCGAGTGGTTCAGATCGTTGACTTCACACCACATGCCCCTCACTGCTGTTGGTTCGAATCGTGCGAGCGACTTTACATTCTTTCATGTGAGGAAGCTAACATCCTGAACGTCGATGGCTCTACTCAGGTGCCCGTTCGTGCTGAAATGAGCAGCGTCATGACAAAACCAACATAACGTGTTTGCGACCAGCATGGATCCAGACCAGCCTGCGCATCCGCGCAGTCTGATCAGGATCCATGCTGTTCGCTATCAGTTTCTCTACTTGTTATACGGTTTGTAAGCGAACAGCATGGATCCTGATCAAAATGCGCGGATGCGCAGGCTGGTCTGGATCCATGCTGGTCGCAAACGCACTATGTTGGTTTTGTCAAGACGCGGCTCAGATAATGCACTTCAGTCTTTCTCCACCAGTATCGATTTAGCTGAAAAGTTGTCATATGACCTTTACTGTGTTGGTGTAATTTAAACCCCAACAAAAAACATATCGTTTGCTAAAATGAAAACATTGTCTTTATTTATTGGTTCATAATTAAAAAAAACATGTTATTGAATATTAATTTGGCTGCGGTAACCAAAGATAAAGTGATTAAAAGAAAACATAAGTACCGTTAATGTACATCGCGTTATTTTAACATGGCAATATTTGGTGATATAATTTTTAAAATCTATTCATCACTTTGCAGCTTACCTTTTTGTTTGTTTTGCTTTTTTACCCAATAAAATCAAATCACGATATGTATCTAGATCATTAGGGTTTGGTGATAATGCCAGGCTTTGTAACAGGCTCGAATTTTAATAAATAGTGGAAACAACGGATATCTACTTTTATCTTTTACTTAGACTAATTTTAATCCCGTTTTTGACTGACATTGATCTATTAGCAATATAAAACTGTTATGAATTTTGCAGAGACCCACTGCCTCATGGGCCTCACCAAGAAAGTGAAGATTTCAAATCTAGCGCTCAAAATTACATGAATGTCCACTTGTCATTTTATGGATAAAGACAAGACTCACTTTTTTATCATAAAGTTACTTTTAAAGTTACGGGAATTACTTTTAATAATCAATCAAATAGAGAAAAACAGAATCCCTAAAGAAGGCCCGCCGATGCAAAATTGGAAATGTTGCAGGCTCAAAAATATATTTTAACAAAACTGCTAATAAAATAAAGTTCTATTCAATATTTAATACACAGTAAAAGGGTAAAAAGTTGACATGCATTTCCACACAGATTCAAAATTAACTGTCATGTTTTGGGTTCAAATGGTTAACAAAACTATACCTAGCTACTGGTTTAAATATGTAAAAAAAGTATTTGTGCGGATATGCTTATGAAAACTAGAACTTTTCATCGAAATATGACATATTTTGCTATGAAATATATATAAAAACACTTGCTCACAATAGAAATTACCCATAAAAGCATTATTTGTAATATCTTCACATTCCCGGTACAAAGTATCTCCCGGTATAAAGTACCTTTCCCGTTACGGTATTTATCCAAGTCTCCGATTTGCATACAGTACGGTAGAGCAAACAAACAAATTCAAAACACGCGCCTGTGACTTGACCCACAATCCTTAGCTAGCCAAACAAAGATGGCGTCTAAGTTGCAAATCGGCGATCTTGTGTGGTATGTTTACTTTATTTCCCCTTGAAGTTAAAACATGTTTGCCACATTTAATGTGAAAAAAATTAAGTTAATCATTTGTTTTCCTTTAATTTCAGGGCTAAGATGAAGAGCTTTCCTGCATGGCCGGGAAAGGTAAGAATTTGTGTTCATTTTGAATGGGACGTTCAAGGGAGTTAACCCTGTCTAACCATGGAATCTTTGAATTTTCAACACAATGCCATTATGATCTTTAACTAACAATTACATGAGCATTTGTATATGTAGCACCATAATTAAGGTTCTATTTAAGATAGAACTCAACGGCATCAGCATAGAAATTTCAGTAGCATAAAATTTGTGGTTGCAAACCAAAATTATCTTAAACTGTTTAAGCCTTGTTAATCAGTTTATGATGGAAAACAAAAAAAGTTGTGTAATGTAAACATTAATAAAGAAATCTTTAATAAGCGGAGGCTATTCCATTTCATGCATTCATTTATGAACATAATTGATACTTTTTTGTACTATTTTTAACGATTCACGATTGTTTAGAGCAGTTAACCTGCTTGGAGTGATCGTAAACGATTTTAAAGCAGTATCATGTAGAAGTAGCATATCAGTTTAAATGTTTAAGTAACACTAACTTGACAAGGCTGATGAAAATGCCCGATCAGGCTTACGACATAAAACTCTTTATATCTAGAAAACAATAAAGATATTTCTTTTAAACTTTGTTTATTTTGCAAAATTTATGTGTTACATAAACATGAAAAAGGGGAAATATTTATTTTTTTATTGTTTTTCGAGATATATGAGTTTTTATATTGTAAGCCCCATCGGGCGTTTTCACCAGCCTGTTGACTAAGAATAGTTCTACATCCAGTGATTTTTCTCACTTAATTGGGAAGAGGCCTTAGCCTCTTAATTTTGGGAAAAAACATCGCTAAAACTGCAGATTTGGGAAGTAAAAAAGCTGGTTTAAGTTCAGATTTTTGGGAAAACTGCATGATTTTAAAGAAAATTTCAATTGGGAAGAGGCCTTTTTTCGGAGTCTGATATATAAGTAGGAAAATCACTGACATCAAAGATTTAATATTCATGCCATCTATTAAAACTTAATAAATAATATTTGTGAGACTTAAAGGAATTTGAAAATTATAATTTGTACTGCTGCTTATTATAATGTTTGAATGTTTTCTTATTATAATTAACAGCTTATCAGCCTTATGCTGTAAATAGTTTTATATATATTTCTGACAAATAATTTCCACACATACCTAGCTAATGCATTGTCCTAACAAGTTTTTGCAATTGCTGTCTCTACATTATGTATATTTTTCTTAATTCTTTTAGATTATAGAGGCGAAGCCAGAGATAAAAAAGCCTAAAAAAGATAAGCTTCACCATTGCATTTACTTCTTTGGTTCTGAAAACTAGTAAGTGTGATATATCTATGTTAAATTACTTTAAGATATCTGTAATTACCAAACATTAAAAAGTGGCTACTGTAACAGTAAATAGCCATATGGCAGACTGGCAGTATTGCTCAAACAACTGGTTATACTGTATCTGTTCATTTTTTTTATCTATTATAGTCACCCAAGTTTACTATCATTTGGAAAGCTGACGTTTGTGCATGTTTTTTTTCAGTAGATTTTGTTTTTCAAAGTTTAATAGTCTTAAGATTTCCTAATTGATTGGAAGGTGAGTGTGTATTGTTGCAAAAACAAGTAAAATAATTAATTTGTTTATTTGAAATTTATATAACACATTGAAAATATAGAAAATAAGTTCATGTGATGAATATCAATGATGTTTTGTAGTGCTTGGTTGCCGCATGAACAAGTGCATGCCTACATCGGGAACAAAGAAAAGTTTTTGCTGCGATCACGTGTGCCAAAAGGCTTCAAGGAAGCTATTGATGCAATAGAGGACGCTATAAAGGAAATGCCAGAAGAGGTAAGGGATTGGTCTGGATGGTAAAATGCGCAAACTTTCAACAAATCAGTATTAAGATCTGTCTAAAGTCAACTGTAAAAACAGCTTTTACATTGTTTAAATTATTTGCAGTATAAGGTTATCTCAAGTGCAGAACTTCTCATTGTTTTTAACATATATATATATACTTATTGCATATCAAGTTTTCTGTTTTTTCACATAATTGAGTGAAAAGTTTAGCCCCACCTTATCTATTCAATTCTTGGTCAATTCTTCACATCAGTATCACAAATAAAACTATGTGTTCTTTTGTGTAAAACAGGTCTGGTCAACTAGTGACTATATATAATCTGATAGCCATTCAATCAATTTTCATAAAACTGTAAATACCGGAAATGTCCAGTGCAATCTGGTCAGAAAATGTTGATAACAAAATTAAAATTAAAAATGCTAACCGGCTTTGAAATCTTTACATAAGATTCCAAGTTTTTCAGGGTCTTTCTCTCATGCAGTCATTCCCTGAAATACAATTTCAATTTCTTCCCTATATATTTGCAAAAATTTTGTGTTATTTAAAGGAAGGGTGCTCTTTAAAGGAAGGGCCATTTTCACTTCTTGTTAGAAAAAAACTGGATCTACATCAGGGCGAAATGGAAGTTTGGCAGTCATTTACTGCCTGATTTTGGCTTGTGACTTCCAAAATCTAATACTTTTCCTTCTTTACCTATTTAATGTGACTTCTAATATCAGAGATTTTGCAGTGTCTGACTTTCAAATTTTGGAACTTAATGGAAGCCCTGATCTACATTTAGTTTTCAGCATACTGGGTAAAAACAACAATAGGCTGTGCAATACAGTGTAATAAACTACACATGTAATACACAATATGTGCACATGTAAGCAACAAAGTTTAACACTAAACTTCTTGTATATACTAGTTGCTGCTCACAATGTGTTTGATGAAAATGAATTTTCTGTAAAAGTGTTTCCATATTTACCTTTATATTCAAAGGCTGAATGACGTAAACTTTCTAAATAATTTGGTTTGTGATAATTTAGTTTGCAATAATGCCTTTTCTTGAATAAAAAAATAATATACAACACCATGTATATTCAGGTGATACAAGATTTTTGTCATGGATTTTTTTCTTGTTATGTGTATTGTTTAATTGAATGTTCAATTAAGTGTTATAGTAGTTTAATCTCTAAAATTGTGTACTGGATATGGTTAATCTTCAGTTGATTTACTAAGAATTTCTGTATAAGAATTTATTTCTTTGCACAAGTATGATTTTTTTTAACCAAAAAAGATGTGTAATTGTGATTTAGATGTGTTATCTTTCTAAAGATTTTATTCATATTTCTCACTAACCAGATAGAAAAATCCTTAAATGTTACTAAAAATAGCGGTGTTGGAAAATCTTATCTCACATGGGCTTATCTCACACTCAACGTGCAGCAGTTCTAAATAATACGCGATTCACTCCTATTTTAACAAAAATTAAACGTCAAAATGTATTAAAAATTTGTAAGCTAATCTATTAAATTGTCTACGGAATCAAAATAGATTGATATTAACTTTCACACTGCAATGAGTCCTACTCTACCTAGATCCGCCCTTTCCAATAACGATCTGTTACTAAAAATAACACACTTTAAACTATCGAAACGTTCTTCGTAAAATCGGATATTATGACACTTTGCCTGAAAAACGTTCATGTTTTTTGTTATGATAACGATGCCTTTTGATGACGAATCTCATTTTGATATATTTTAATTGAATATTCGGCCAAAATAACCGAAAAAGTAGAAAAACCTTTGCAAACGGTAAACGCTTTTTTGTCAACCATTGAAGTATGGACTGAATTCCTTATAAACACTTATATTTTGGCACTTTCCGTTTTTAATATCGATGTGTTTCATCATGATAACCTTGCTTTTTCATGAGGGGTCTCATATGAATTTATTTTCATTAAATTTTTCACACATAAACTTGGTCAGAACAATATTTTGCGGACACGTACATAATGCTTTTTAATCATAGAAAGTCAGGCGCCTAAGCCCCGCCCCCTTTTCAAAACTAGGTACGTTGTAATGGGCGTAGCAAGTAGATTCACTGATATTTGTGTGTTCAGGTGAGTGAGAAAAATAATCAACCATTGGGTTAGATAGAGGATAGGGAAATCCCAACCCTCGGGCAATCGGTTCCATCGGGAACTCGCCAAGGCTCGTTCCCGATGGAACCGATCACCCTCGGGTTGGGATTTCCCTATCCTCTATCTAACCCAATGATAGATTCTATTAATCTTCAATCAGTCAAATACTTTTAGATCATAAATAAATCTGTTAACCTAAGATTAAACAATATTATTATTTTTTGCAGGTGGCAGTTTTTTTCATCTCGTATTCTGTCATGATTAGTCCTACATTTTTCAGTCATTCAATTTTAGAGGAATTTTGTACACAAAAAAGCTGAGCATCAATAAATTGCGGTGGCGAGTTCAAATGATTAATGTGCCTGGCTTTAAATCAGTTGCTCCTCTTGCCTCTCAGCATTTGATTCGAATTCTGTCAGGGCCTGAAATTCATTTGTGAGGAAGTTGTTCGGATGACTTACTGAAGATTAATGGTTCTACCTGAAAAAATGCATAGAGGGCACCTGAGATCTTCCTAGAAATGCTGGACAGTCGCCATATGGCATTAAAATTGTTAATATTACTTTATATTTGATATAAAAAAAAGCAACAAATTAAATATCTTGATGTCTTAAACTAGTGATAAATTCTTAATTTTTTTAGAAAATACCAACTTTGTATATGTGACTTTTGTATTTGTTCAGCCAATGGGGAAGAATATGCAATCTATTTTTAGATGTTTAGAAAATGTTTGTTACAGTTAAAAAGTTTATTATTTATTATTAAGACTAACAAAGGCATGTCATTAACAAAATGTATGCATTGTTCACCATCAGAAAAAAAATGACAGTCTTAAGAAATCATGCCATCCATCCAATTTTAGGACCGCCTTAAAGCTGAAGACCTTCCCTCCATTGATGAAGAGCTGGCCCAGATTTTCTCAGACTCCGCCTCTGCAGATGAACAATCCATAAAGGTACAGTCACTGTTTTTGCTTGCATAATCATAACATTTTGTTTATACTTTAGGCAATGAAAGAATACCAAGAGCGAATGGCTAAACCCGACCCAGAGCCTGTTGAAGTAGGTAACATTTGTTGATCAAGTGACTTTATATCGTATATCTATCTTGTACTATATTGTGCATCACTTTAAAAAAACAGCGTTCTCTCTTAGTCTGACCCAATCGATCCAGTATTTTATAATGTTGCCAATTGTTGTGCTATATATTTAATAAAGCGCTCTCATGTACAAAATTTTGTACTCATACTGTTCTTCTGGCATTTTACCAATATGAACAGTATAGTATAAATTTTATAGTGTTTAAACCTGCTTATATTAATTAAACTTTAAAATATTAGCATACTTATTGGGTATTGGATATAGAGAACACTGTTTCTAGTATAACCTCATTGCTTCAGGAAAAAATATTTCAGCTTGGTGGATGCTAATTTGCAAGCATTTTTATGCCTCCTTTTATGGGTAGGCATATTGTTTTTGCAGCGTCCGTTTTTCCATCCCTCTGTCCTTTTATGGATGGATTTTGAATAACTTAGTAGGACCTGGAGACTAATAATATTTGCCACATCCAAGATTAAAGATTTGTAGCTCAAATGTTAAGGTCATTTTTTGACTTCAAAGAATTTTTTTCACAAAAATTCACTGATGTTTTGTCAACAATTCTGTCTTTCCTGGATAGTTTAAATATTACCATACATAAATATGTTTATTATAATGACATTGTGTCACACAAAAGAATAAAGTCACTAGCTCAAAGGTCAAGGTCACACATAGATCCAATATGTTGTTATGAATTATTCATAAAAATGCATTTATATTTTGTCTCATCAAGTATTCTATCACTCCTGGATGGATTTTTGAATAGCTTGGCATAAATGTATAAGACATGATGGTGACTTGTCAGGCAAAATAATCAGGTCACTGACATAAAAGTCAAGGTCGTACTTGTTTGTCCATTATCATTATATGATTTTATATAAAACTGCACTGAAGTTTGTGTCTGCCTTTGTTGTAAGTTAAAGGGTATGGTTCCTCTACTTGGCCTTGCTTGAGACGCATGTGTCTGTTTTAGGTCTTATCTATTATTATGAATATATCTTTGTTATGGTAAGAATATGGCCAAATCATTCTTGTTATCGTTCTTAAAACCATCCGCTTTGCCTCCTCATTTTATGACATTGTTTTTCTCAATGCAAAAAACACAACCAACATTGCATGACAGACTTGCACATTATTCAGCTTCATTCGTAAGAAATCTTAAGCAAGGACTACTTCTTTTAGCATGAAAAAATAGTTCTTAGCAATTTAAAGGCATCATCATTCTGTTGTTTTCTGCACATTCTTTGTTACTTTAAACAGCTACTGTATATAAGAAAACAATTTTGCGTGACCTTTTGGCAATGAAATCAGAGGTGGCCCTTGTTAATGAGCTATTAAATCCAGATCTTATTGTTGGCAATTTTGTTAATGCTACTAACACCATTGCATTTGGGGGGGGGGGGGGCAAAAAGTTCAAATAAAATTTTTTAGAGTCACTTATAAAACCTGTTGGTCGTAATGAACAAAAGAATACTAGTAGTTTCTGCAGAATGCCTTTGTTATCATATTTTGCTCAATCTTGTCTAACAGATCAAGAGATGGGCTTTTGAATGAAAATAATTTTTTAAACAAAAACGACAACATTTATGTTGACTGGCCTGAGGGATTTGTGAAAGAAACATACATTTTCTTGGTTTTTCATGCCTTTGTCTGTAGTAATTATGTAAGGGGAAAGGGCCATCCGTATCATTCATGGTGAACAAATTATGCATTTTTTTCTTCTTTTCATATCCACAAATTTAAAACCTGAAAACCTGTAAATATATGTTTTGAATAGGAAAGTCTTTATAGCCTTGTAACAATATAAGTGGTATTTGGAGAGATTTGTGCAGTTGTGACCTAAACATAAGGACAGCTTTGTAATTATGAAAATGCAAGTTAACTCATAACAACTTTATGCTGAATGATTATGTAACGAGAAGGTCTTAAACATGATTTATATTGTTATAAGTGCGGAAGTTGTTTTATGATAATAGCTTTGTGATAATTCAAGCAGAAGATTTAAAGTAGCAAAAGCTTTTTGGTCCTTGATACCAAATTTCTAAATAACAAAAGTTTGATCAAAGTATGAATGAGTTCTTAAATTACATAAGCTGTATTTTTGTCAAAAGTGAAAAAAATGTTCAAAAATAGTTTGTTGTTTATGAACGTTGGTAGTAAAAATCCTTGAATACCTTTAAAATACATATTTTACTTATATCAACATGTTACACTGTATTGAAAATTTAAAACCCAACTTTGTATTTTTCTATTAAATAAGAAAAAACTTGTATATATGCACTGTAAAATTTGTTATGAACAGTATGAGGAAATGAAAGTAAACACTTTTTTAGACCCATGAAAGCTTTAATCATGACATATATGATTACCTGTATGCCGAGGGCACAATGGCACATATTTTATGTAACTTCAGTGGGTTATGCCAGTATTGTTTTAAATATGTGGTTGATTTTGAGGTATAATGTTTTACTATCAAGCACTAAGAATAGTGGAGCGTTGCTGTCCTACGATTAATGCTACTAACACCATTGCAATTTTGGGGGTATGTTTTAAAAAGTCTGTACCGCTAAACTCTTAGTCCTACTACCAGTGTAAGTAAGATTCAATTTGAAATTTATCAAGGTATTTTCTGACAGTCGATGTTTCTTTCTATGGTTTACAGCTAATGGTTTGGCACATGTAATGTATATATGTCAAAAACAAATTGTATCACTGTATACATCTGCAGGGAAAAAAACAGACTGAACAATCAACTAAACTGTGTTTTACTGAAGCTTCATTCCCACTGTAATAACTGAAACTAACAGGTAAAGGAACACTTAAATTAGGATAGCTTTTAGGTTGACTGGGAGCTGTTATACTCACTTTGGCTTCAGTGTTGGAGTCACTTTTCGGTTAAACTTTTTTATGCAAGATGGTATCTTCAAAACCACTGAAAGAAATGAGTTGAAATTTTAAACACTTACTTGAGAGCTTAATATAAGATAACTGTCCAAGGCCTATAACTCCAACATATATTTGTTTACAGAATTATGGCTCTTTTTCAAACTTAGAAAATTATACCCTATCCAGGCTCTAGTTTAACCATCAAGCACTGAAAATTGTCAAGCACGCTGTCCTACTGATAGCTCGTGTTTTAAATGTAAGATTGACTAAAATATATCCATAGGTCTGACTTGATTGTCTGGGATGACAAGTATAGATGTCAGTTTTATGTATAATTACCTCCCTTGATCAGTTATGTGCCGTAACATGTTATGGGCTGCTTGTCAGACTGTGACCTTACAATTTTTGTAAACCGTTCAATGGTGTACTGTTGCAATGTAAGGCAACCATTAAACATAAAGGTTTTATGAGAATACTTATTGTTTTCTTTTTAGTCCCCTACCGGTTTACCGGAGGGGACTTTAGGTTTACCCTCCGTCCGTCTGTCCGTCCGTCTGTCTGTCCGTCCGTCAGTCCGTCCGTCCACAAAACTGGATCCCGCGATAACTTGAAAAGTACTGAAAATATTTTTATGAAACTTGGTATATGGATTGATGGCAGTATGGAGATTATGCACGTCTTTTTCTTTTCTTCCTATGTTGAAAATTCTGGTTGCTATGGCAACAAATAGGCTAAAATATGGCAAATTTTACACATAAAGTGGATCCAGTGATAACGCAAAAAGTACTTGAAATATTTTTATGAAACTTGACATATGGGTAGATGGCAGTCTTGGAATTATGCACGTCTTTTTCTTTTCTTCCTATGTTGAAAATTCTGGTTGCTATGGCAACAAATAGGCTGAAAATATGGCAAATTTTACACATAAACTGGATCCAGTGATAAAGCAAAAAGTACTGAAAATATTTTTATGAAACTTGACATATGGGTAGATGGCAGTCTTGGAATTATGCACGTCTTTTTCTTTTCTTCCTATGTTGAAAATTCTGGTTGCTATGACAACAAATAGGCTGAAAATATGGCAAATTTTACACATGAACTGGATCCAGTGATAAAGCAAAAAGTACTGGAAATATTTTTATGAAACTTGACATATGGGTAGATGGCAATCTTGAGATTATGTACGTCTTTTTCTTTTCTTCCTATGTTGAAAATTCTGGTTGCTATGGCAACACATAGACTGAAAATATGGCAAATTTTACACATAAACTGAATCCAGTGATAACTCAAAAAGTACTGGAAATATTTTTATGAAACTTGACATATGGGTAGATAGCAGTGTTGAGATTATGCATGTCTTATCTGTTCTTCCTATTTTGAAAAAATATCAGTTGCCTTGGCAACAAATAGGCTTAAAACATGGCAAATATAACAATATTTGTGATTAGTCAAAAAGAGCTGAAAATTTTTATGAAATTGCATCTTTAATTCAAGAGTTATCTCCTCTTTAAGAATTCTGCTTTTAAAATGTTATATTTTGGTAACAGGGATGTTTCAAATATTAACTTTAGAGTGTCCTTCAGTCCGTCTGTCTGTCTGTTCATAAAAACTGTTTCCTGTGATCACTTTTAAAGAACTTTTCCAACAAGTTTACTTAAAATAGAGAAAAATTGAAACATAAGTGAATGGCCAATGGCCCTTCAGAATGTTGATGGGGTTCTAACCGGTAGGGGACTTATGGATTGCTTGCAATACTATGATAATTGCTTGTTAAATATAGACATAAGCTGACACTTTTACTGAAAATTATACAAAACAGATTATGATGTTTTTATGTTTGTTGTACATCTCTTTTTCTATTTTGTCAATTTCCCCTGTAAGTTACAAAAATATTCAGATTAATGTAACTTGTAAACTTGAATTATTCAGTTTGCTTTAAGTATTGATGCTTTTCATGTTGTAAAACTTTCTCTATATTAACTTTGGAAAAAATTAGTTTCGATGTTGTTGTTAAATGAATATTGTAATTGTACACATATGCACATAACAATATTTGCACATGCATATAAACATTCTGCATCATAGTTTTGATTCAGTAAGTTTTGACTATAGTGTTCCATCAGTGTAATATTTCAATGTACGTGTGTTTTGAGATGGTATGATAATTGATGATGAAATTAATAAAATGCGATGGTTTGTTGGGAGTCAGGTTTGGAGAAACTTAAATTTCTTGATGCAATCATTAAATATAAAAAGATATTGAATAAATTAAGTACACAAATAAAGTATTCTATTTTATCACATACCCAAAATAAAGACTGTTTAAAATGGAAAAGTGACATTTTTCATTGATGCATCTATTTTGTTACACTAACATTTAGCGTGCCTTTATGCTTTGTTTTGTATAACACAATTGATGTCACATCAAGATAAGTGATTAGTGATTGGTCATGCAATACCATTTTTACAGAGTCGTAAAAGCAGCACGGTTATGTGTGAACAAGTTTTCAATCTATAAGTAAAATTTTTGATTGTGACCGATACTTTGAAAAAGAAGACAAACACAAGTTTTATAGCATATTTGCTTCATTATAGTTCATTAATTTCATTTTCTGAAACTTTTTTTTTAACAATTTGCAGTTATAATAGAAAAAGCCTGTTTGGGAATATCCGAGTTCATGTCAGGAATAAATGTTACTGAAATTAACAGACAATAATGGTTGGAATTCACTTCTTTGTGTTAGTTATTTGAACTAATTTTGGGGTTAAAATGTAGGTAATTTGCTTTGGCTAATCTAATTACCTGTTCTCTTCTTTGCATTTACTAAATTGGCTGTTCACCCAAATGCATAAGGTTTGTGAAGATAGAACTAAGGCCACAGAAAATAAATTTTTTAGACTCTCATCCTCGCCCGCCCGTATCAAAATCTATCGCTCCAAAATAATTTATTTTCATAAAAAAAAATTGTTCATTTCGCAGACGTCTGTTGAAGAAAATTCGTCCGAAAATCGTGGTCGAATATTCACGGGACGAACGCATAAAAATCAGACTGAGGTTTACAGCGTCTAGTGATCAAGATTTTAAATACGTCCGTTTTCAATCAGTAAAATTGTCAAAATGTTCGTCATATGTGAAATATATGTTGCAGTAAACAAGAAAACTGTTTGTGATTGGTTTGGGTTTAGTTTTGATTAAAATCTGGGTGGAAATGATGCGACGTTCATCAATATAGATTTAAAAACTTTTGTTTATTCATACATTTCTTTTTTTTTCAGGTCTTAAAAGTGATGGATAAAATAAATTATAAATTCCACCCACCCGCCCCAATTATTTCTTGAAACCTGGATGAGAGTCTAAAGATTAATTTCTATGGCCTAATGTATGTACATCAAACACTAATATGTTATGTGGTGTCTTTAATGCAATCCTTTCCGTGAAGAAACACTAGTTCTGTTCCAAAATCTCAGTAAGTAAGAAAGAAAGCAGTTAAAGGTATCAAAGCAAATTTTATAATATCTGCAAAAAAAACATAACTGTTTCTTAAAGAATAGTTTATCAAACATGTACTGTATGTAAAAATGCTTAGGGTAACGAGTCCTAGCCACCTATGGATATACTTCTACTTGCATGTTATCTTTTATCAGGTTTGGGCAGAGAAAAGGAACAAATGTTTATTTGAGAAGTTAACATTTGTATTTTTTCCTATTCCTTTATTTCGCCATTTCTTAAAGAAGCTCTTTATCAGAAAATAAAATGAAACATTAATCATTTGTGAAGTATTGGTTAATATTTGAACAGTTTATTTTTGAAGCATTTTAAATGTCACACTCTCATAGTCATAGTCTTTGTTTTATTATTCCAAAGTACTTGTTTTTGTGTGATTGACTTTACTTAGTTTAAATTTCGAGATGTCCAGAGTAAGCTTGGGGTTTTTAAAATATTTTAAGAATTTCAAATTTCATGTTTCTAGACTTTATTTTTTATCTGATTGGGAGCTCATTTAAACACCAAAGTTTTCATATAGACATACAGGCAAAATTAAGTGTTCAATAGAATTTTAGTAAACTTGGCATGTTGTTAGAATATGATAGGACAAAAAGATCAAAAACCAACACAATTTTAAATATCAATACATGTTTCGCTTATTAGCTCACCTGAGCACGAAGTGCTCAAAGGTGAGCTTTTGTCATCACTCTGCGTCCGTCGTGCGTCCTTCAAAAAATGGCGTCAAACTTTTCAAACAACATCTCCTCCTAAACTACATGGCCAATTGCAACCAAACTTTACAGAAATGATCCTTAGGTGGACCCCTTTCAAAGTTGTTCAAAAATTTAAATTCCATTAAAAACTCTGGTTGCCATGGCAACCAATAAGAAAAACTTAAAAAATCTTCTTCTAAAAAACCATAAGAGCTAGAGCTTAGATATTTGGCATGAAACATCTTCTAATGAGTGCCTACCAAGTTTGTTCAAATCAAAGCCCTAGGGTCAAAATTGGCCCCGCCCCAGGGGGTCATTGATTTTCCCTATATGCATATAGTAAAAACTTAAAAAATCTTCTTTTAAAGAACTCAAAGAGCTAGAGCTAAGATATTTAGCATGAAACATGTTCTAATGGGTGTCTACCAAGTTTGTTCAAATAAAAGCCCTGGGGTCAAAATTGGCTCCGCCCCGGGGTCATTGATTTTCCTTATATGTGTATAGCAAAAACTTAAAAAATCTTCTTTAAAAAAACCCAAATAGCTGGAGTTTAGCTATTAAGCATGAAACATCTTCTAGTGAGTGTCTACAAAGTTTGTTCAAATCAAAGCCCTAGGGTCAAAATTGGCCCCGCCCCGGGGGTCATTGATTTTCCTTATATGACTGTGTATAGCAAAAACTTAAAAATCTTCTTTGAAAAAACCCAGATAGCTAGTGTTTAGATATAAAGCATGAAACATCTTCTAGTGAGTGTCTACCAAGTTTGTTCAAATAAAAGCCCTAGGGTCAAAATTGGCCCCGCCCCAGGGTGTCTTTGATTTTCCCTATATGCATATAGTTAAAACTTAAAAAATCTTCTTTTAAAGAACCTTAAAGAGCTAGAGCTAAGATATTTAGCATGAAACATCTTCTAATGAGTGTCTACAAAGTTTGTTCAAATAAAAGCCCTAGGGTCAAAATTGGCCCCGCCCCCGGGGGTCATTGATTTTCCCTATGTGCATATAGTAAAAACTTAAAAAATCTTCTTTTAAAGAACTCAAAGAGCTAGAGCTAAGATATTTAGCATGAAACATGTTCTCATGGGTGTCTACCAAGTTTGTTCAAATAAAAAAGCCCTGGGGTCAAAATTGGCCCCGCCCCGGGGGTCATTCATTACCTTGACTTTTTTTTTTTTTAGATATATACATATTATATATATATACACATATATATTTAATATTTATATATATATATATATATATATATATATATATATATATATATATATATATATATATAAATGTATATTATATATATATATATATACATATATATATATATATATATATATATATATATATATATATATATATATATATATATATATATATATATACACACATGCATACATATACAACCAAGTTTGTTCAAATAAAAGCCCTGGGGTTAAAACTGGCCCCGCTCCAGGGGCCTATATACAGGTGAGCGACTTTTGGCCATCATGGCCCTCTTGTTAGCTTTATCAGGTGATACATTACAACAAAAATGTAAGAATATGATAACAGAAACATTTTAAGCTTGAAAAAAATTGGGGTCACCATCCTTGTTGTTTTTGTTTTTTTTGAGTTATGAAAACATATGAAGACTCCTGAAAACATCCTTATTACTTAATGAGATAATAACAGTAATATTGTTGTTGTTTTTCTGCTTATAGTTAAACAACAGTATAGACAGCCCACCATCAGATAAAACAGATAAACCAAAGAAGAAAAAACGACCTAGAGAAAGTACAGGCAATGGAGACGAGGTAAGAAAATTGTATTATTTGATCAACATTGCCCACAAGAGAGGCTGGTTGTTGTGCTTGAAATGATGTGCTGACATGGTTAGTTCAGACTTTGAAAAGTTCCTAAAATTTTGTGTAGGGCCTTAAATGGCCCTTGGCTTTAAAAAGTCATTCATTTAAGAGTGGAATGTAATTGAGTGCCCTTGAGGCATTTCACAACTGATGCATTTCTTATAAAAATTTGATAAGATAAAATTTATTTTAGCTAAATAGCTATGATATGATAGCTAAAATTTGGTCATTTCCCAAATTAAAAAAAGTGTCTTTTAGGTCACCTGAGCGCCACCAGGTGAACTTTTGTGATGGCATTGTGTCTTTTGTCTGTCATTGTCCACAATTTCTTGAAAACATCTCTTCCTAAACTTAGTGATGGATTTTGAGACCTAGCTTCACAGGAATGATCATGTACAAGAGTTATATAAATTGTTTCAAACTCATTAGTCACAGGAGATAAAAATAGACTTTAAAAATGAAATCTTCAAAAATCTGCTTCTCAGAAACCCTGATGCTCAGATCTTTAATGAGGTCCTCTACAAAAATTATATAAAGTGTTCTCTTTGGGTGCCCTATTAACATAGACTTATATTGGAAAATATATATTAGTCTTTTGTGAAACAACAATGTCCTATAAAAGTTATATAAAGAATGCCTTTGGGCGACTTAATTATGCCCCCATTTCGAAGAAAAGGGGGTATATTGCTTTGCACTTGTCGGTCCGTCGGTCCGTAGACCAAATGGTTTCCGAGTGATAACTAAAGAACACTTTGGCCTAGGAACTTCAAACTTGGTATGGTGATTGGTCATGACCAGTAGATGACCCCTATTGATTTTGGGGTCAAGGGGTCAAAGGTCAAGGTCACATTGACCTTGTAAGCAAAAACGCTTTCCGATCAATAACTAAAGAACCTTAAGGCCTAGGAACTTCAAACTTGGTATGGTGATTGGTCATGACCAGTAGATGACCCTTATTGATTTTGGGGTCAAGGGGTCAAAGGTCAAGGTCACATTGACCTTGTAAGCAAAAACGATTTCCGATCAATAACTCAAGAACCTTAAGGCCTAGGAACTTCAAACTTGGTATGGTGATTGGTCATGACCAGTAGATGACCCCTATTGATTTTGGGGTCAAGGGTCAAAGGTCAAGGTCACATTGACCTTGTAAGCAAAAAATGGTTTCCGATCAATAACTAAAGCACCTTAAGGCCAGGAACTTCAAACTTGGTATGGTGATTGGTCTTGATGATCAGTAGATGATCCCTATTGATTTTGGGTCAAGGGGTCAAAGGTCAAGGTCACATTGACCTTGTAAGCAAAAACGGTTTCCGATCAATAACTAAAGAACTTTAAGGCCTAGGAACTTCAAACTTGGTATGGTGATTGGTCATGATCAGTAGATGACCCCTATTGATTTTGGGGTCAAGGGGTCAAAGGTCAAGGTCACAATTGACCTCTTGTGTAAAAACGGTTTCTGATCAATAACAAAAGAACCCTTAGGCCTAGGAACTTCAAACTTGGTATGGTGATTGGTCATGACCAGCAGATGACCCCTATTGATATTTGGGTTAAGGGGTCAAAGGTCAAGGTCACATTGACCTTGTAGGTAAAAATGCTTTCAAATCAATAACTTAAGAACGCTTCGGCCTAGGAACTTCAAACTTGGCATGGTGATTGGTCATGACCAGCAGATGACCCCTGTTGATTTTGGGGTCAAAGGTCAAGTTCACATTGACCTTGTATGTTAAACAGTTTTCTGATCAATAACTAAAGAACTTTTAGGCCTAGGAAACTTCAAACTTGGTATGGTGATTGGTCATGACCAGCAGATGACCTATTGATTTTGGGGTCAAGGGGTCAAAGGTCAAGGTCACATTGAACTTGAAGGTAAAAACGGTTTCTGATCAATTAACTAAAAACGCTTAGGCCTAAGAACATCAAACTTTGTATGATGATTGGTCGTGACCAGCAGATGACCCCTATTGAGTTTTGGGTCAAGGGGTCAAAGGTTAAGGTCATGACCAGTAGATACTTGATAACCCTTATTAATTGTTTGATCACTGGGTCAGAAGTCATGCATAATAACCTTATCACATGACTAATTGGCTGCTGATAGGGGGCATACATGTTTTACAAACATATCTTGTTTATATAGACTTGTATAGGAAAACAATGCCCAAACATGAGATTTTAGGCATGTAGCATGTGGACATCTACAAAAGCTATATAAGTCAACCCCCTGGAGTCAAAAATGGGCCTACTCTGGGTAACATTTAGTTAACATAGACTTGATTAGTAAAAATGTCTTAAAAATCTTGGCCTTTGAAAGAACAATGCCAAGAGTTTAGATATTTTACATGTAGCATTACCTTGTTGTCCTTCACAAAATTCATATAAATAATGTGCATGGGATCACTTTAAAAAGCATTTATGTCCTCTTTTGATCTACACATTTATTCAAGATATTATACATGTAGATAATTTACTCATTAAAGCAGAAATGAATTGGACTGATAGCTGCAATTTAGCTCATGGTTGTCTTCTCCTTTAACAAAGCTATTCGACCATTAACCATTTAATATATAACTTATGATTTTACTCTTTAAAGAGAAAAAGTAAAGAAAAATTCAAAGGTATTTACAAATATAAAAGCAGTTGATAGAGAAAAAAAGAGTATGCTGATGCTTCTTTATATGTCTTCTTTTGTGAAACTGCAATGCCTAGAGCTTAGATATTTGCCATGAAGCATTAATAGTAGCAGATATCTACAAATATTTTCAAGAATTATGAGCTTTGATAACAAATACCAAACCCAATGTAACCTACAGAATGACCTTTTTTAGCAATCTATTTCAGGTGAGCGATCCAGTGCCTTATTGGCCCTCTTTGAAGTTTCTAAATGAAAGTTTCCATTTAAAACTTAAAAAAGTTTAATCAGTTAGTAGATGTAAGAATTGTTTTGGGCATAACCCAGCAGTCATAAATGTGCATTATGCATATTTTAAGCCTTAAGTAAGATCAGGCACAAGTTAACATTCACAAACAATAAAAAATTGGATAGTAGAATGTAAAAATATTAAAAAAAAAAATAAAAATTAATTG
>NW_026854492.1:0-28807 GCF_026571515.1 Ruditapes philippinarum | reverse complement strand
TTTTTATGCTCCCCGAAAAATTTCGGGGGAGCATATAGCCTTGTCCGTCCGTCTTTCCGTCCGTCCGTCCGTCCCCTTTTCTTGTCAGGGACATAACTTTGAAACAACAAGAGGTAACAACATGAAACTTTGTAGGTAGATAGATCTCATTGAGTAGGTGTGCAGTGAACAAGAACCTTAACTCTGCCTTGCCTAATTTTTGAATTATCCCCCTTTGTTTATTTTCACACTTTGAACTTTGTCAAGGACATAACTCTAAATGTATAAGAGATATCAACATGAAACTTTGTAGGTAGATAGATCTCATTGAGTTAGTTTGCAGTGCACAATAATTGTAACACTGTCTTGCCTACTTTTGGAGTAATTGCCCTTTTTTCATTTTGACACTTTGAACTTTGTCCGGGGCATTACTCTAAAATTATAAGAGATATCAACATGAAACTTTGTAGATAGATAGGTCTCATTGGGTTGAAGTGCAGTGCTTAAGAATCATTACTCTGCCTTGCCTTATTTTGAAGTAATTGCCCTTTGTTTATTTTTACTTTTTGACTTTTGTCCGGGACATTACTTTAAAACTATTAGAGATATCATCATGCAACTTTGTAGGTAGCTAGATATAATTGGTTGGAATTGCAATGCTTAAAGAACCTAAACAAACCCCTGTCTAATTTTGGAGTTATTGCCCTTTGTTCATTTTTACACTTTGAATTTTACCCGGCACATAACTCTGATATCATCAGGAATCTTTAAAGATAGATAGATCTCATTGAATAGAAGTGCAGTGCAAAAAAACATACATCCGCTTTGCCTAATTTTGGAGTTTTTGCCCTTTGTCCATTTTTTTTATATACTTTCCTGTGTCCAGAACCTTCTCGGGAAGCATCACCCGGTTCAACCGGTTCTTGTTTTCTGTGTGTTGCCAGATACACAAAAGCTTGTCAGGACTACTTCTCAAAAACTACTGGTGCAATTTCATCATAACTTTACAGGAATGATCATTACCAATCTAATTGTGCATATCATGGGCTTTTTAGCTCACCTGAGCAATGCTCAGGGTGAGCTATTGTGATCGCCCTGTGTCCGTCGTCCGTCGTCGTGCGTCGTGCGTCGTGCGTCGTGCGTCGTCAACTTTTCACATAAACAACATCTCCTCTGAAACCAATGACTGCACATCAACCAAACTTTACAGAAATGATCCTTGGGTGGTCCCCTTTCAAAGTTGTTCAAATGGTTCCGGTCTGTTGCATATGTAGGTCACAGGGCCAGAAAAGGATTTCAAAAAACACAAAATTAAAAAATCTTCTTGTCTGAAAGTACATGGGCCAGAGCTTTGATTTTTGGTATATGGTATCATCTATGGGTCCTCTACCAAAGTTGTTCAAATTTTGTCCCTAGTGTCAAAATTGGCCCCGCCCCGGGGGGTCATAGGTTTTTCCTTATATGTCTATAGGTAAATCTAAAAAAATCTTCTTCTCTGATTTGGCAAAGGCTACAGATTAGATATTTGGCATGAAACATTGTGTAGTAGACCTCTATCAAGATTGTTCAAATAATGGCCCTAGGGTCAAAATTGGCCCCGCCCTGGGGGGTCATTGATTTTCATTACATACATATAGTGAAAACTTGAAAAATCTTCTGGTCTGAAAGTAAATGGCCTAGAGCTTTGATTTTTGGTATATGGTATCATCTATGGGTCCTCTACCAAAGTTGTTCAAATTTTGTCCCTAGTGTCAAAATTGGCCCCGCCCCGGGGGGTCATAGGTTTTTCCTTATATGTCTATAGGTAAATCTAAAAAAATCTTCTTCTCTGATTTGGCAAAGGCTACAGATTAGATATTTGGCATGAAACATTGTGTAGTAGACCTCTATCAAGATTGTTCAAATAATGGCCCTAGGGTCAAAATTGGCCCCGCCCTGGGGGGTCATTGATTTTCATTACATACATATAGTGAAAACTTGAAAAATCTTCTGGTCTGAAAGTAAATGGCCTAGAGCTTTGATTTTTGGTATATGGTATCATCTATGGGTCCTCTACCAAAGTTGTTCAAATTTTGTCCCTAGTGTCAAAATTGGCCCCGCCCCGGGGGGTCATAGGTTTTTCTAATATGTATATAGTAAAACATAAAAAAATCTTCTTCTCTGAATTGGCAAAGGCTACAGGTAAGATATTTGGCATGAAACATTGTGTGGTAGACCTCTACCAAGATTGTTCAAATAATGGCCCTCGGGTCAAAATTGGCCCCGCCCTCGGGGGTCATTGATTTTCATTATATACATATAGTGAAAACTTGAAAAATCTTCTGGTCTGAAAGTAAATGGCCTAGAGCTTTGATATTTGGTCTATGGTATCATCTATAGGTCCAAAACCAAAGTTGTTCAAATTTTGTTCCTAGAATTAAAATCTGCCCCGCCCTGGGGGTCATTGATTTTCCCTATATGTATATAGTAAAAACTTAAAAAATTTTCTTTTAAAGAACCCAAAGAGCTAGAGCTTAGATATTTAGCATGAAACATCTTCTAATGGGTGTCTATCAAGTTTGTTCAAATAAAAGCCCTGGGGTCAAAATTGGCCCCGCCCCAGGGGGTCATTGATTTTCCCTATATGCATATAGTAAAAACTTAAAAAAATTTCTTTTAAAGAATGCAAAGAGCTAGAGCTAAGATATTTAGCATGAAACATGTTCTAATGGATGTCTACCATGTTCGTTCAAATAAGAGCCCTGGGGTCAAAATTGGCCCCGTCCCGGGGGTCATTCATTAGCTCGACTTTTTTTTTTTTAAATATATGCATATTATATATATACATACATATATATATATATACACATATATTTATATATATATGTATATATATATATATACATATGTAATTTATATATATATATATTATATATATACAATATACATACATACATACATACATACATACATACATACATACATACATATATATATATATATATATATATATACATACATACATACACACACACACACACTTATATATATATATGTATATGTGTATATATATATATATATATATATATATATATATATATATATATATATATATAAGTGTGTATATATATATATGTATATGTGTATATATATATATATATATATATATATATATATATATATATATATATATATATATATATATATATATATATATATATATATATATATAATATATATACATAAAAAATCTTCTTTTAAAAAACCCAATAAGCTAGACCTTAGATGTTTAGCATGAAATATCTTCTAATGGGTGTCAACCAAGTTTGTTCAAATAAAAGCCCTTGGGTTTAAACTGGCTCGCTCCGGGGGCCTATATACAGGTGAGCGACTTTGGGCCATCATGGCCCTCTTGTTTATGTTTCAATGAATTTTGTCAGAGTTACGGCCCTTTAATTAGTTTTATTTTTCAAAGTTTGTCCGGACTACTTCTCTTATACCACTGATGCAATTTCAATGAAACAGGATTAATTGGTAGGTCAAGTACTTGAGCATATTACACAGGTTTTCCGCTTGATTGATTTTTGGCTGAGTTATTGCCCTTGAATAAAATGTGCTTCTTTTGTGTTGCAAGCTACACAGAAGTTGCAATTTCATCAAAACTTTCGGTGAATGATCAATACCATGTCATAAGTTGTGCATCTTTTCAACATTTTTCGGTTTGAATGATTTTTTGCCGAGCTATGGCTATCATGATCACTGACGGCCCTTGAAAATATTCATTATTCTAAATGATCTGACCAGAAATGTATCTTGAAGTTGATGAATGTTGACAGTTAATTGTCCCCCGCCTTTTCGAAGAAAAAAGGGGGATATAGAAATAGGCTCCGTCTGTCCGTCCGTCACATTTTCGTGTCCAGTCCATAACTTTGTCATTTATCAAAGGAATTTGAAATAACTTGGCACAAATGTTTGTTATAATAAGATGATGTGTCATGTGCAACAACCAGACCCCTACCTCCAGGGTCAAGGTCGCACTTGCTCATTCAAGGTCAACATTGTCTATTTGAGGGTATATGTCGTGTCCGGTCCATAACTTTCTTATCTATGAAGGGATTTTGTAAATACTTTCCATAATTGTTCAAAATAATCAGACGATGTGTCATGTGCAAAAACCAGTCACCTACCTTCATGGTCAAGGTCACACTTGGAGGTCAAATACTTACATAGTCTGTTATAGGGTATATTTTGTGTCCGGTCCATAACTTTGTCTTTTATCACAGGAATTTGAAATAACTTGGCACAAATGTTTGTTATAATAAGACGATGTGTCATGCGCAACAACCAGACTCCTACCTCCAGGGTCAAGGTCGCTTTTGCTCATTCAAGGTCAACATTGTCTATTTGAGGGTATATGTCGTGTCCGGTCCAAAACTTTCTCATCTATGAAGGGATTTTTTAAATACTTGCCATAATTGTTCACAATAATCAGACGATGTGTCATGCGCAAAATCTGGTCACTTACCTCCAAGGTCAAGGTCACACTTGGAGGTCAAATACTTACAAAGTCTGTTATAGGGTATATTTTGTGTGCGGTCCATAACTTTTTCATAGATCAAAGGATTTTGAAAATACTTCGCACAAATAGTCACTATAATAAAAGGATGTGTCATGCGCAACACCTGCATCCCTACCTCCAAGGTCAAGGTCACACTTAGAGGTCAAAAACTAACATAGTCTGTTATAGGGTATATTTTGTGTCAGATCTAGAACTTCTTTATAGTTCAAGGGATTTTGAAAAAACTTGGCACAAATAGTCACAATAATAAGACGAACTGTCAAGTACAACACTTGCACCCTTACCTCCAAGGTCAAGGTCACACTTAGAGGTCAAAGGTTAACAGAGTCTGTTATTTGGTATATTTTGTGTCCCGTCCATTACTTTTTCATAGAATAAAGGATTTTGAAAATACTTGGCACAAATAGTCACAATGATTAAATGATATGTCATGCGTAACATCTGTGTCCCTACCTCCAAAGTCACGGTCACACTTAGAGGTCAAAGATTTACATAGGCTGTTATAGGGTATATTTTGTGTCCAATCTATAACTTCTTCATAGTTCAAGGGATTTGAAAATACTTGGCACAGATAGTCTCAATAATAAGACGTTATGTCATGCACAACACCTGCTCCCCTACCTCCAAGGTCAAGGTCACACTTAGAGGTCAAAGATTAACATGATAGATTTTAAAATTCCGTGTTTCATTTTATTTTTTTAACAAATTTATCGTTGCATTTGCAGATCTAGCATTGATCATAATTTTGGACTGAATGTCCTGAGATCCATACCTCAATCTTTTGAAATAGCACAATTTTATGCTTCATATAAAACTTCCCTAGGCGGGGGACGTTGGTAACTCTGTTACAAATTCTTGTTGGATAGGAAATTTGTGCAACTATACTTTGTTCTCAGTGAACACTTGTATAAGATACCAGTTATAGAGCTACATTAAACTGGTGACTACAACAGGAAAGCTTGATCCAAACTGAGGCATTATTAGTTCTCTTGTTGAGATTGAACTTTTTACTCTATTACCAAAGTGAGATTAAAACTAAATTATGTATTACTATATAAGAGTGAAAAGGATAGAACATTCAAATAACATCTTTATGATTTCTGTTATAACAGCCCAAAACAATGACAGTAAAAGTTTGGAATTCCGACAAGACCAGAGGGAAGGTCTTAACAGTAAGGAGCTTTGAAGATCTTGTCAGTAAAGGTATATTTTAGCTCACCTTAGCACAAATGTTTGCCCAAGTAAAACCACTCCTTGCTTACGAAAATTCATCATAGGTTCTCTTAAAAAATGTTAATTATACAGTTTTGAAAATTCACACACACTCAGTGTCTCAGCAATTGCGCAATTCACGCTAGTATTTCACATATAGCGCACAATTCAAAATCATGTGCATGAAAATCGCGCATCTATAAAAAAAGTTTATAAAATCGTTAAACTTCCATCCTGCATTATATTTAGTTGTTTTGTTTACATTTACACTGGAAAGTAACTGTAAGCTAATTATAATAATTTAGTACCGTATGGTACAGGTTACGTGAGTTGACGGAAATTAACGGAATGTTCCGTACCAACCGGAACTAGTGTGCTAGGTCTGACAGTTGGGCACCATTTTAGTGTAGTAAATAATCAAGAATAATGAGGCAATTCCTAGCTTGGCTACGATTTAGACGTGAAAGATAGGTCTATTGTTCGTATTGTCAATCCCTTAATAATCAATCGCAACAGTTTTATAATGATTTGTTTTCGTAAAAAAATTAAGGGGGGACAACTTAGTTTTAATTATTTCATCGGTTGAACGCCTCAGTTTAAACTTATACAGACGATTTAACATATGCAGTTTATATTGGCACCCCCTTGATTTTGAAAATCGCCCCCTTTTTTGAAATAGAGGGGGGAAAATCACCCCTAATTTTGAAATCATAGAATAGACACTGAAATTGAGTGATATAACTCTGACTTAAAAGCCCTGTCCTATTTTTGGGGTCCTCCAGGGCTCCTTGCTGCTGGTTCTTGTTGTTGGGTCTTTTGGGGGTTGCTTTCATTGCAAGCTGCCTTTCCTTGTTATCCCCCGCCAATGGAATCGGAAGCGGGTATTGTTTTGTCGTTCATCCGAATTTCGTTTCAGCAATAGTTCTCTGCAACTACTGGATGGAGTTCAACGAAACTTTATGGGAATCATCAAGTGGAGATGAGCATATCGTCGGCTTGTTCCAGTCAGACCCTTTAACTCTAGCTTTATAGACCCTTGATTACTTATGCTGTATGCGTATAGAGCAAAAATTGTTCCACACAACTCAGCAACAACTGGCTTGAATTCAGTGAAACTTTATGAGAACCTTCAATAACAAGATGAGATGTGCATATCATCAGCTTGTTCCGGTCAGACACTTTAACTCGAGAGTTATGGCCCTTGATTAGTTACGCAGTATGCATATAGAGCAAAAATCTTTTCGGCGCTACTTTTCTGCAACTACTGGCTGGAATTCATTGAAACTTTATGGGAACCTTTAATATCAAGAGGATATGCGCATATCCTCCCCTTGTTTCGGTCAAACACTTTAACTCAGAGTTATGGTCCTTGATTAGTTATGCAGTATGCAAATAGAGCAATAATGCTATTTCTTTGCAACTGCTGTATTGATTTCAACAAAACTTAACTAATAACAGAGTTATTGCCCTTCATTACTTTTTCTTGTCCAGTGCATAACTTGAAAAGAAAACTAATGGTTGGAATTCAGTGCAACCCATACAATGGTCAAGCACAATAAGAGGAAGTGCAGTGCACAAGAACCATAACTCTACCCAGAGTAAATATAGAGTGATTGCCCTTTGTTACTTTTCCTTGTCACAGAGCATAACATGAAATGTACTGGTTGGAATTCAATACAAGTTGCTACAAGTCAAGTATATTGAGAGGTAGCACAGTGCACAGGAACCATGACTCTTTCTTGATCCATTTTAGAGTTAATACCCTTTGATACATTTATTGTCCAGTTCATAACTTGAAAATTGATGGTTGGAATTCAATGCAACTTCATACAATGGTCAAAAGCAGTAAAATGAAGTGCAGTTCTCAAGAACCATTACTCTATTTGGACTAATTACATTTTCATTGCCCTTTGCTAATTTTTTTTGTCCAGTGCATTACTTGAAAACTAATGGTTGGAATTCAGTGCAACTTCATACAATGGCCAAGCACAATGAGAGAAAGTGCAGTGTACAATAACTATAACTCTATCATCAGTATTTTTCAGAGTTATTGCCCTTTGCTGATTTTCCTTGTCTGATTCATAACATAAAAACAAATGTTTGGAATTAAATGCAACTTAAATACAATTGTCAAGGGCAATGAGAGAAAGTGCAGTGCTCAAGGACTGTAACTCTTATCTTGACTTATTACATAGTAATTCAATAAAACTTCATCAATGGTCAACCACACAGTGAAAGGAAATACAACATACAAGAACCACAAGTATCTTTAATTGCCCATAACCATGACTCTATTTCAATTCTTTTATAAGATATTCTGTTCCTTGTAACTTCCTCATTTGTGAAGCAGTCTTGCGGGGGTATTAATCACATTTAGTGATAGTTCTAGTTTATCTTATTTTGAAATTGACCAAGTTATGCCTCTTTCTCAGCTTAAAAATTTGTGATCATGAAACATGTTATCTTATAAATTGCTTGTGCTATTACATTGTTATGCCCCCATTTCGAAGAAAAGGGGGTATATTGCTTTGCACTTGTCGGTCCGTAGACCAAATGGTTTCCGAGTGATAACTAAAGAACCCTTAGGCCTAGGAACTTCAAACTTGGTATGGTGATTGGTCATGACCAGTAGATGACCCCTATTGATTTTGGGGTCAAGGGGTCAAAGGTCAAGGTCACATTGACCTTGTAAGCAAAAACGGTTTCCGATCAATAACTAAAGAACCTTAAGGCCTAGGAACTTCAAACTTGGTATGGTGATTGGTCATGACCAGCAGATGACCTATTGATTTTGGGGTCAAGGGGTCAAAGGTCAAGGTCACATTGACCTTGTAGGTAAAAACGGTTTCCGATCAATTAACTAAAAATGCTTAGGCCTAGGAACTTCAAACTTTGTATGATGATTGGTCATGACCAGCAGATGACCCCTATTGAGTTTTGGGTCAAGGGGCAAAGGTCAAGGTCACATTGACCTTGTAAGTAAAAACGGTTTCTGATCAATAACTTAAGAACACTTAGGCCTAGGAACTTCAAACTTAGTATGGTGATTTGTCATGACCAGCAGATTACCCCTATTGATTTTGGGATCAAGGGGTCAAAGGTCAAGGTCACATTGACATTGTAAGTAAAACCGGTTTTTGATCAATAACTAAAGAACGCTTCGGCCTAGGAACTTCAAACTTGGCATGGTGATTGGTCATGACCAGCAGATGACCCCTATTGATTTTGGGGTCAAAGGTCAAGGTCACATTGACCTTGTATATTAAAACGGTTTCCGATCAATAACCAAAGAAGCCTTAGGCCTAGGAACTTCAAACTTGGTATGGTGATTGGTCATGACCAGCAGATGACCCCTATTGATTTTGGGGTCAAATGGTCAAAGGTCAAGGTCACATTGACCTTGTAGGTAAAAACGGTTTCTGATCAATTAACTAAAAACGCTTAGGCCTAGGAACGTCAAACTTTGTATGATGATTGGTCATGACCAGCAGATGACCCCTATTGAGTTTGGGGTCAAGGGGTCAAAGGTTAAGGTCATGACCAGTAGATACTTGATAACCCTTATTAATTCTTTGATCACTGGGTCAGAAGTCATGCATAATAACCTTATCACATGACTAATTGGCTGCTGATAGGGGGCATACATGTTTTACAAACATATCTTGTTATTCATATATTTAGTGCCAGTGTCTTAGACCACTGAATTACTGCCATAACTCTTGCACATAATTTTACCAAATTATGCCCATTGTTCAACTTAGAAATTCATTGTTATGAAGTTTCAGGAAAAAGTATGCTTTTTAAGTTTACTTTTTAAGGTCATTTTAAGTAGTACCTATATTTCTATATCTGCTTGTTTACTAAAGGACAGTCTTTTCCTGATAACACATGAGATAATCAGGACGTGGTTCTGTTACTGGTCTTGTATATGAAAGGATCATTTAGAACTTGGATTTCAAGACTGATTCTCCTACACCTATTAAGACTTGTGTTATTGCCCTTGATGATGAAAACAGTCATTTTAGCTATTTTATGTTTTTTTTTTCATTTGTGGCTGATTTTTATTATCCATATATACTTGCTTTCTTGCATTTTTTAACATATATGATGGGGATATGAATTTAATAGTTTCTATTTTCAGTACGAGAGAAATTTGAAATAAGGGATGACAGAGTTACCATGGTCCTTGAAGACAATTGTGAAATTGATGACAATGATGGTCTTAACGGCCTGTGTGGAGAACATTCCGGGCAGATATCACCATCATTGTATTTCCTTATAGGAAACGAACAGTTACTGCTGCCATCGGGTAATTTGGTCTTCTCTTCCTCTTAGGGACATATTGATTTGCCCTGCATGTCTATCTGTCCATCTTGGGCCATTGTCTCAAAAGAATTGACCTAGATACAATGTATTAAGCTATACTTTATGATGCATCATTCAGTAACGCTATTCAGCTATCTGGAAACAATTCTTCACTTCCTTGTCAACATTTCTTTATGAAGGTATTATACACTACCACTCTGTGATGTTGGGTTCATTTCCACAAAAAAATTGTTTATTTCAATATTGGATTAACCTTACATGTACAGGAGAAATGTACTGGAAAATAAAAAAAGACGTTATAACTCTTTCTTTGAGCTACCATGCAGAATGCTGTCCTGACAAGAAATTACAAACATATATATGTCAACTTAGAAAATGCAATTTTAGATGATTTTGTACATGTGTGCTATCAAACATTCATGCATTCTAATAAAAAACTTGCAGTTTTATTCATTATTTCAACAGCATAGCATAGTATGCAGCTTACAATTATAACTTGTTAATTTTTCATTCTAGGCTCAGGTGAGCAGTCAAGATTTAACTTCCTTATGGAACAAATGAAAAGGAAAAGAGGATTAAATAATGAAACCAGACAGGTTTGTTATTGTTATCTATTGAACTGGATTTGATGTCACATTTAACAGATATGATCATGAGGCAATTTCCAATAATTCTGTAATTTTCTGCCACTGCAAGCTTTATTTCAGTCACAAGCAGAAATGGGTAGAACTACCAACCTTTTTAAAGCTAGCTTGAAATTCATGGCTCAAATCTCAGAGCTTAGATATTTGGTATGTAGCATTATCTGTAGGACCTTTACCAAGCTAATTCAAATTATGATCTCAAAAATAATTTATTAAGGTTCAATATAAATGTTAAATTTCAGTCTTGTAAAAGTAACTGGTAATTATTATATTTTAGAAAAAAAAGGTAATTATTATATTTTAGAAAAAAGGACGCCTTACGATGAAAGTTTGTTTTGGATGGATGCATTTCAATCCCCATGAAAAAAGATATGTGGCTGTAAGGAGCCAAAAAGGAGGAGGAAGCAAGAAGGAGGAAATCTTAAGATCCGCCACATATGACCTAGTACTTGAAAAATTGCTTAATATATTTTTCCCAGATGGGAAAAGTGCTTTAGGAAGAATCAGCAAATTCCATCAAGCAGTAGGAGATGGGCGAGGAAACGCCATAAAGAAAGAAAATTTCAGTTTAGAGGATATTGAAAGTTCGAGTAAAGAGAATCGGTTATATTTGCTGACAAAAGAAAAGGTTTGATTTTATTGATATATGTAAGAGGAAAGCACATGCTCTTGTTAAGTATTTTGTCATTAGCTCACCTGAGCATATGCTCAGGGTGAGCTATTAGGATCACTTTTTTCGTATGTAGTCCGTTGTCCGTTCACACTTTTAAAACGACATCTCCTCTGAAACCATTAGGCAGATCATAATGAAACTTCGCAGGGATGTTCCTTGTGTGAAGCCTTAACAAAGTTGTTCAAAGAATTCCATTCCATGCAGAACTCTGGTTGCCATGGCAACCAAAAGAAAAAACTTTAAATATCTTCTTCTAAAAAACCCAAAGAGCTAGAGCTTAGATATTTGGCATGAAACATCTTCTAGTGTAAATTGGCCCCGCCCTGGGGGTCATTCATTTTCCTTATATGTGTATAACAAAAACTTACAAAATCTTCTTTGAAAAACTTGGGGAGATATTAAGCACGAAGCATCTTCTAGTGAGTGTCTACAAAGTTTGTTCAAATAAAAGCCCTGGGGTCAAAATTGGCCCCGTCCCAGGGGACATTGATTTTCCTTATATGTGTATAGCAAAAACTTAAAAATCTTTTTTGAAAAAACCTGAATAAGCATGAAACATTGTCTAGTAAGTGTCTACAAAGATTGTTCAAAAAAAGCCCTGGGGTCAAAACTGGCCCTGCCCCAGGTGTGTCATTGTTTTTAACTATATGTGTAAAGAAAAAAACTTGAAAAAATCTTCTTTTAAAAAACCCAACAAGCTAGACCTTAGATGTTTAGCATGAAATATCTTCTATTGGGTGTCAACCAAGTTTGTTCAAATAAAAGCCCTGGGGTTTAAACTGGCCCCGCTCTGGGGGCCTATATACAGGTGAGCGACTTTAGGGCCATCATGGCCCTCTTGTTTCAGTGTATTACAACATTTTTCAATCAAAACTGTGTTTTATAGTAAACCTTCAGTTTACTAAGTAGAGCACCTAGAGTTTTCAGTAGTTGTCATGCAAGTCAGAATTAATAATAATTTATTGTTAGAAGAAATTTCAAGTAAGAGTTGATGTTCATATCATGATTCTAAGCACTGTATTACATTTTATGTTCTGTAGTTAACACCTGTGATTTCAGGTAATACATTTGGAAACAGATTCTGACTCGGACTTTGAGCTGCCAGATATACAATTCAGGACTGCAAGGGTGAGTGTGCAAAATTTGGTTAGACTGAAAGAAATATTAATTTTCCTTTCTAACCTTCTTATTGATTGCTCAAACATAATTGTAGAGACACTGCACTCAATTCAAGTTTTTGAAACTAGTGAAGGATTAGGTTATGATCAGAAAAACAGTTATACTTTTTATGCCCCCTGGCATATAGTAACTGAAACGTCCGTCCGTCTGTCTGTACAGGGTTAACCTAGAACAGCAAGTTAGATTTTTCTTAAACTCTACCTGTACCAATGGCTTCATAATTTACGCACTTACTAATCCATACAAAGTATATGATCTGGGCAAGAAACATAACTATGGCTTCCATTTGCACCAAGTTATGGCCCTTTTCAGCACTTAAAAATGAATAATGGTTAACCTAAACCAGCAAGTTGGAAATATCTTATGTTCTATCTGAACTAATGGCTTAATAATTTTCACACTTACTTATCAATACAATGTACATGATATCGCCAAGTTATATAAATGCGCCATCCATTTTGAAAATAGGGCCGTGTATGGTTAACCTTTTCCGCCAAGTTGGATTTATCAAAAAATTTCACCTAATTACTTAATTTATTTAATGGTATCTTTCATATTTGGTAGGTGGATACCTTTAACGGTCCTCTAATTTTTTGTGGCATTAGGCGTCTCTAGGTCAAGGTCACTTGTTTAAAAAAGTAAATCTAATAATTTCTGCTCATACAGCCTTTATTTTTAAGTTAATTTCTTTCATGTTTGAAATAGTCATACCAAGGGAGGTCCTTTTCCTTTAGTAAGGGGTTATTTGGGTCAAGGTCACCAATGTCAAAAATAGATTTTTTACACTAACCTTATTCTATTGACACATGTCTTATATATTTTGTAGGAACATAGAATTGAGGTATTCTCATTTGCATGGAAGTAGGGTCAGTTGGGTCAAGGTCACCAGTGCTAAAAATAGATTTTTACACTTTTGCTCATACAGCCTTTATTTATTGACTGATTTATTTCATATTTTGTAGGAAAATAAGTTGCATGATATTCTTCCTTTGGATGGAGTTAGGGGTCAGTTGGGTCAAGGTTACCAGTGCTAAAAATAGATTTTTTACACTTTTGCCCATACAGCCTTTATTTTAAATATTGTTACTGACACGAATTTGAGCTGTTGGCATTTGTGTTTAACAAACAGGTTCTTGTTCTTATATTTAAACTGACTGAGAAGAATAAGCTAATGTTTATGAAACTTAGGAGGGCCATATCCTGTTGCCAATAAATGACCCTTATTGATTCATAAGTTCAAAGGGTTGATCAGTGGTAAATAATTATGTCACTGTAACAGTCAAATGAAGAGCTTTTGACTTACTTATATTTGACAGGGTTATGACCCCTTTTATTGACAATTTTCCAGGAAGATGTTTTTCACATGAGACAGTCACAATAGTTAAAGTTATTGTTACACAGATGTAAAATCATAAAATACAGACTGGGTTCAAATATCTCTTTAGATTAGTATTCTTATTTACTATCCAGGTGGTGGATGGTGGTGTAAATATTTTTAGTGATAGCTCTAGTATGTGTATTTTTTGCAGACACAGCCAGTGACTGAACATAGTGGTCCCCAGCATAATCTTGCAACACAGAGTGTTACCCCACAACAACCTGCTGTCTTTCAGTCCAATACCTCACAGCCTGTTACACATCAGAGCTTGAATGTTGCTGTAAGAACTTACTGTTGTTTTATAGAAATAGATATGTTGTTATGCCTCTGTCATGATTCTTTCAAGTGTTTCCCCTTTATGTAAGTGTGGATTTGTGTGTTAGTTTAAAAATTGAAATAGTTCATGCCTGTTTCATGTTTTGATAATAAATATCCAGTTGTTGGATTTCTAATTTATTTAGTAAAGATAAGTAGAGAACATATAATATATAAGCCACAGATCCCTATGTCAGATGTCAAGGTCATTATAAGTGAGTCATTGAACTAAGTTTATTATGTACTTCACTGCAGACTTATCGGTTTCTGTGTTCTGCAAAGTGGTATTTCAAAATAACTTGGTACACTTGTTCACTTTAATAAAGTAAAAGACATGTCTTGCATGTGTCTACCTCAAGTCCCAGTGTTTAATCTTTCATTTATCCAATTATCAGAGATATTCTCTTGAAACTGGGAATACTTGTTCATTATTAAAAGGGAACTCATACCAACAGATCACCTTCAAATTATTTTTTTTTTGACAGAGTTATGCCCCTTCTTCATCTTTGAACTTTTGGTTATAGTCAAATATCAAAGCTTTACCTGAATTAATTGTATTCAAGTACAGTTCATGGAAGAAATTAAAAGCAAAAGTTTTTCTTTAGTTATTGGTTTGTGTTTCTAATTTCCTTTACCAATGCATATTCAATTAAATTTGAATTAAAAGCTTTGTTTGGGAGTATAATAATTTTATAATAACAGCTTTTTTGAGAATCATAGTTAAATTGAATGCCAAAGTTCATATGTTTATATTTTCTACAGTTGATGTCTGCAATGCAAACACCACCTGGTCATGTAGCTACCGGAACACCTACCGTAAGAGTTTAACATTATGATTAAAGTTATGTAATAACGTTCTGCCATAGTTCATTATAAAGTCCTGTACATAATTGCCAAATATCTTGTTTTTTTTTTAATGTCTACAAATATTAAGTAAAAAAAAATTAGATACGATGCTCTGCACTTTAATTCAAGTAAGCACTAATTAAGCAATCATTGGTTCGATCACTGGTCTGAGTACAAATTGGTCTGAAATAAATGATCTCGGAAAAAGTGTTTGATGGTCATTAGTCTCTCACAGCTCATATAGAAAAGATAATCTGGGAAAAATAGTCTTGCAGAGAAATTGGTAATTACTGATTAAATGTCCAAAAGATGTTAAAGTCAGCATAAAACCTTTACAAACCAGCAAACTTTGGATTAGTAACCAAAGTTCTGTTTCTGTGACTAGGAATACAAGATCGGTATAGTTGAGTGGTTACTGCATCAGTCTTGTAGTCATGCAGGCCTGAGTTCGAACCTTGTCTTTGGCCATCTTTATCTTCATTACCTATTACTGTTTGGTTGAAAGTGATTGTAATTTGTATAAGCTTTCTATTTTGAACATAATTATGCCCCCCTTCGAAGGAGAGGGGGTATATTGTTTTGCTAATGTCGGTCTGTCTGTCATTGGACCACATGGTTTCTGCTGATTATTTTGAAAACGATTTATCACAAAGTCTTTATATTTCATATAGTGATTGGCCATAACTAGTAGCTGACCCCTATTGATTTTGGGGTCACGATATCAAGGGTCAAGGTCACAGGGGTCTGAAATGTCAAAATGTTTCCGCTGATTATCTGATTATATCTAGTATTCATCACAAAGTTGTCATATTTCATGTATTGATTAATCATAACTAGTAGATGACCCCTATTGATTTTGGGGTCACAAGGTCAAGGTCACAAGGGCCTCAAATGTCAGAATGGTATCTGCTCATTATCTTGGTTACAATTCATCTCAAAGTCTTTATATTTCACATATTTATTGGTCAAAACTAGTAGATGACCCCGATTGATTTTTGGGTTACTAGGTCAAAGGTGAAGGTCACAGGGGCCTTGAATAGTAATATGATTTCCGCTTATTATCTTGGTTACAATTCATCACATAGTCTAATATTTCACATAATGATGGATCATAACTAGTAGATAACCCCTATTGATTTTAGGGTCACTAGGTCAAAGGTTACAGGGTCTTTGAATGGTGGAATGGTTTCAGCTCATTATCTTGAAAGAAAATAATCACAAAGTTTTCATATTTCACAAAGAGATTGGAAAGAACCCATAGATGATCCATATCGCTTTTGGGGTCACTAGATCAAAGGTCAAGGTCACAGGGGCCTTAAGTGTAAGAATGAATTCCGCATATTATCTTGTAGATTTTTTATTACAAGTAAGTGAACCTATTGATTTTGGGGTGAGTAGTTCAAAGGTAAAGTTCACAGGGTTCTTGAATGTTAGTTTGGTTTCCGCTTATTATCTTGAAAACTATTTATAACAAAGTCACCATATTTTTAATATTAATTGGTTATACCTATTAGATGACTCCTATTGATTTTGGGTCACTAGTTAAAAGTTCTAGGTCACAGGGGCCTTAAATATCTCATTATCTTGAAAACTATTTATCACAAAGTCTTCATTATTTTTCTTTTTTCCATAATTGAACACTTCCATGAATCAATTTATGACAAGTTTCTATTTTTAGTCAAGGGCTAAAAAGGGGGGGGGGCATATGTGTCCTTTGACATTCTTGTTCTTAAAGGCTTTTTAATTAAGTTTATTTACTGACATTTGATTAAATTGTTCAGTTTTTCATACTGTGCCAAAATATTAAAATCCTAATGTCTAGCAATCATCTCAACAGCTAAAAGATTGTTTTGTAAGTCAGTACGCAATACAATATGTACTAAGCTAAGAAACTTTGTAGGTAGATAGATCTCATTGAGAAGGTGTGCAGTCCACAAGAACTATAACTCTGCCTTGCCTTATTTTTTAATTATTCCCCTTTGTTTATTTTCACACTTTGAACTTTGTCAAGGACATAACTCTAAAACTATAAGAGGTATCCACATGAAACTTTGTAGGAAGATAAATCTCAATTAGTAGGTTTGCAGTGGAAAAGAACTGTAACACTGTCTTGCCTACTTTTGGAGTAATTGCCCTTTGTTCATTTTAATATCTGGGACATTACTTTTAAATTATAAGAGATATAAGGTCACAGGAGCTAAAAATAGAAAAATCTTGTTAACCCTCTAGTGGCTGCAGTTTGATCAAAATTTCTTGGAAATTGGTCAGGAAGGTTGTTTTGATGATTGTGGGTCATCTCCGGTCAAAAACTAGGTTGCAGGAGCATAAAATAGAAAAATCTTGTCCATATATCCCCGAAATTGGTCTGCAAGTTTGTTTTGATGACTTCTAGGTCAAGTTCAAATATTGGTCACCTGGGGTAAAAAAACTAGGTCAAAACTGCCCAAATATTGAAAGACCTTGTTAACACTCAAGAGGTCACATTTTTGTCTCAATTGTCATCAAACATTGTCAGGAAGCTTGTCTTAGTAATTGCTTGGATGAGTTTGATGGGTCAGGTAAGCAATCTAGGGCCACCTTGGCCCCCTTGTTCAAGTAAACATTCCAAAAATTTTCAGTTTGTAATTGATTTAAATCTTTAAGAAAGGCGATGTTGGGGAGATAACTCAATCATCTTGACAACACCTATATTGGCATGTTTTTACCTTGTGACGTTTCACCATTTGTATTGATTGGCTTATTATCAGGTCACAAACTCACCATTGTGTATAAATCACCCTGCCTTTTACAGGACTATTTAAGTAATTGTCAGAATTTTGAAGCATTAAAATTATCACCTGGGTCTGACTAACATCATTACTGAAATCTGTAACAGTTGGGTTTAAGTAATGTATATTTTTCAAATGAAACACTATAAATCAAATGAAATGAACCTTGAAGTCAGATTAAAAATTTTTTGTTAGATAAACATTTATGGACAGTTCTACTTTTCAAACTAAGCAGATTCCTGAAATTTAGTAGAATATTTCTGTAATAATATCTTTTGTGAAAACATCTACAAGTTGGGGGCAATTCTGTTCTCACTAAGCACAATATTTATTGATTTAAATTAAACAGGATTAAGATCTTGATCTTTTGTATGAGTCTACTTGTGGATTGCTTGACAGAGCTGTCACATTGGCAATATGGCCTCTAGGTCAAGGTCAGCATGATGCCTAAAAGTAGTATGTCAAATCTGTCAGTCTCAGAACTAACCACTATTTCGTACTGGAACATGACATCTTTTTAGGCAAGAGCTTTCCAGATAATTTTACTAATAGGACTATGACCCTGAATAACCTTGACCATGAAGATCCCATTGTCAAAAAATCTAATGTTGGCCCAAACTATTCCTCATAAATTAACAGATTTACTTTATTCTTGGACACAACATATGATAACAATAGACCACTGACAAATATGTATTATGATCTTCAATTCTGATTGACCTTGACCTCGAAGGTTTGATAATTAACAATCACTTGTTTTCACTTTATTCTTGAGCTTGGACTAAGTTTTTTACATGGGCTGTCATTAACAATTTTCATAATCTGAAAAGTTATAAGACTGCTGTTCTTGTTTTAAATATGTGTAGCAGTTTGTATTTAGGTAGGTCTACTTATATGAAAATACACTTCATCTATATACTTTTCAGGTTACATTTAATCCAGAAACATTGAAGTGTTGTGTATGCTATGAAAGAGATCGGTCAGCATTCCTCATACCTTGTGGTCATCTGTACTGTATGGTTTGTGCCACTCATCTTGAATCAACTCAAATGTCCTGTGCAGTGTGTAGAACCAGTATCACTGGTGTTGGACGCCTTCATGCCTAGTTTTCTTTAGAGAAAGACTTGACAGAATCTGTGCCATTCATTTAAGAGTTGAAGAACAATGAACAATCTATTTCTTATTTTATAACCTCACCTGAGGACTTTGTCCTCAGGGTGAGCTTTTGTGATGGCTGATTGTCCGTCGTTCATCGTCCATGTGTGCGTGCATCCGTCAAAAATTTCTTTAAACAACTTTTCCTCCTCTTAAACCACTTGGCCAAATTTGTTGAAATTTTGCAAAGATGTTTCTTGCATGAAGGTCTTCCAAAGTTGTTAAAAGAATTAAATTCCATAAAGAACTCTAGTTGCCATGGCAACTGAAAGATTATTTTACCAAAGATCCTTAAAAATTATTGTAAAAAACGTAAGAGCTAGAGCTTAGATATTTGGAAATATCTTCAAATGGATTGCTACCAATTGTGTTCGAATAAAAGCCTGATGGTCATTGATTTTCCTCAAATGTATGTAGTAAAAAACAAAATCTTTTAAATAAACTCAAAATCTAGAGCATAGATATTTAATATGAAACATCTTCTAGTGGTTGTTTACCTAGTTTGTTCAAATAAAAGCACTTGGGTCAAAATTGGCCCAGCCTCAGGAGGGGGTAATTGATTTTCCTTGTATGTATATAGGAATAGAAACAAAAATCTTCTAGAAAAAAAGCCAAAGAGCTAGATATTAAGCATGAAACATCTTTTAGTGAGTGTCTTTTCTTAGGTTATTCAAATAAAATCCCTGGAGTCAAAATTGGCCCTGCCCGAGGGGTCATTGATTTTTGGCCGGGTTGCACTGGTGCAAACCCGGGTTATAGTATGTTGAATGTTGGGCGGCGGGCGGGCGTCCGGGCGGGCGGGGAAAAAAACTTTTGTAACAGTTTTCTCAGCAACTACTTATCACAGCCTCTTGATATTTGGCATACAGCATTGACACATGGTCCCATACTGTGGGATTCTATTTTAGGTGTGTAGCTTAAATCCACTTCCTGTTAACCTACTGAATTAAATTTTCGACATAAATGGGTCAATGGAAATTTTTTTTCGTAACATCACAGCCTCATGATATTTGGTGTACAAATGCAACCCGGCCTTTTCTGTCTTTGACCCATTTTTATTATATGTATATAGGAAAAACAAATAAAAAATCTAGAAAGCCAAAAAGCTTAAGCTAAGATATTTGGCATGAAGCATCTTATAGTGTGTGACTAACAAGTTTGTAAGCCCTGGGGTCATAATTTATCCTGCTTCTAATAAAATCAAAGAGCTAAAGCTTAGATATTTAGCATGAAACATCGTCTAGTAGGTCTCTACCAAGTTTGGTTAAAGGAAGACAGGGGCAAAATTTTCATTTCTTCATTAGCTGGGTTGCACTGGTGCAAATCCAGGTTATAGTATGGTGAGTGTCAGGCGGCAGGCTGGCGGGCGGGGAAAATATTTTCGTAACGGTTTCCTGAGCAACTACTTATCACAGCCTCTTGATATTTGGCATACAGCATAGACACATGGCCCCATACCGTGGGTTTTGATTTCAGGTCTGTCGCTCATCCACTTCCTGTTTATCCACTTAGTTAAATTAGTTAAATTTTCAGCATTAATGGTTCAATGGTAGGAAATTTTCGTAACAGTTTTCTCAGCAACTACTTTTCACAGTGTCTTGATATTTGGCATACAGCGTTGACACATGGCCCCATACTGTGGGATTAGATTTTAGGTCTGTCGCTCATCCACTTCCTGTTTATCCACTTAGTTAAATTAGTTAAATATTTCGACATTAATGGTCAATGGTAGGAAATTTTCGTAACAGTTTTCTCAGCAACTACTTATCACAGCCTCTTGATATTTGGCATACAGCATAGATACATGATCCCATACCGTGGGATTTGATTTCAGGTCTGTCGCTTATCCACTTCCTGTTTATCCACTTAGTTTAATTAGTTAAAATTTTCGACATTAATGGGTCAATGTTAGGAAATTTTCGTAATAGTTTTCTCAGCAACTACATATCACAGCCTCTTGATATTTGGCATACAGCATTGACACATGGTCCCATACCGTGGGATTCGATTTAAGGTGTGTAGCTCATCCACTTCCTGTTTACCCACTTAATTAAATTTTCAACATTAATGGGTCAATGGTAAAATTTTCATAACCTTACAGCCTCATGATAATTGGTGTACAAATGCAATCTGGCCTTTTCTGTCTTTGATCCATTTTTTAAAATTTTTCATTCATTATTCTGTAAATGCCCTAAAATTGATTATCAGATACACTAGGCAGTCAGAGGAACAAAACTTTTCTCCTTATAAAGAATAAAATTGTGGTTTTCTAACTTTACCCACTTGGGTCAGGTTAGAGCATTAAGAATTCAAAATAGTTGTCACAGTGAACTCTGGAAACGTTAAAGAACATGTTAAATATATGGCTTAGACTTGTTTTAATCATACAATATCCACAATAACTGTTATTGTAACTTACAGGGTTTGTTTAAGTGACATGACTTGTTTTAGGACTACTCAGTGCTTCTGTCAGTGTCTAAATGTTGTTCAACATTCATAGATATATTTATGCTTTGAACCAAAAATATATAGAATTTATACAGAATTTCATGCTGGGACTTTAAAAAAAATGACATTTGTGTTTTAGGGTATTGATTTTCCTTATATGTATATAGGAAAAATGAAGAAAAATATTCTATTATACTATACAGGCTTAGCTTAGATATTTGTAAACAGTGACATCTTATGGAACTGTTGTTTTACCCAGTAAATTTTACAAGTGCACCATCAGATTCAAATATGAACTTTGTTATATCGGTTTAAGATTTAGATTTTATTTCTGCTTTTGTTGATAATTTACAATGTAACTTGTTCCTTGTCATTGAGAGTTTTATATTCAGGTGAGCGGTATGAAGACCATCATGGCCCTCTTGTTATAACTTTCACATATAATTGTATATGAAGACTTAAAAGATATTTTTGCTTAAGTCAACAATGCTTAGAGTTAGATATTTGGTGTGAAGTACATGTATTGTCTAATGGATGTCTACAAAGTTTGTTAAAATTTTATATGGAGGGTCAGAATTGGCCACACCACAGGCGTCACTTCATTTACATAAAATTATGTTGGAAAAACTTCAGAAGTATTTAAAGCCAGAAAGCCCAGATTTAAGCTATTTGTTGCTTAGTATTGTGAAGATAACCTTTACCAAATACCTTTGTCAAAATTGGTCCTAACCTGGGTGTCATGTTTGTGTAAATATAAAATCTTTAAAAAAATTCTTGTTGGGAATGTCATTGCTTTGTGCTTAGATATTTTGTGAAATTGTGCATGCCTCCCTGTCTTTTGAGATAAGGCCCTGGGTCAAAAACAGCCCCGGCCAAGGGTTCACTATATTTTTTTCAAAAAAATCTGTATTGAGGCTTTGTTAGGACTTATTTGAAGGGCCCTCCTCTTTGTTGGAATATGAAAATTATTAGTAACGTAAGACAATCAAGAAAATATTAAATTGTTATATGCTCCTGGAGTTTTTTGTACACCTTGTTAAATTTTAATTTTCATTTTCATTTAAAGTGAATTAGTTAAAAAAAGTTTTGAAAAAAGCTATATATAGTTTACTTTCATATCCAATTTCCATGTATTTTGGATGACTTTTTGCCATTGAATTATTGAATCACCTTTAGTTAAAGTTCTAGATAATTTTTGTTTAGAAGGCATTAAAGTTTAATTGTTGCCTTATTTCTTTGTCATAGAATGGCATCAGTTTGTTTAGAATTTTTGTTTTTATACCCTAACCAAACATAGTTTGGGATGGGGACTATATAGAAATCACTATGTCTCATCCTGTACCGCTGTCTTATTGATTTAAAACATCAACACTTGAGTATCTATGTCAAGATTCAGAACTCTGATAGTTTGACAGAATTCAGTATCACTTTAAAAACAACAGTGTTTTTTTTAAGTTTGAGAACACTTGTACGTAGTATGACCAGTAGAAGACTTACACTTAGTTTGACCAGTAGAAGTATTAACTTGACATGAAAGATATATCACAATGTCACTGTCTTTGTCAGGTTTCATAACTGATAGTTAGTTTTACATTATGATACCCCTTATCTTAAAAAAAATATCTCAAGAATGTACAAAAGTGGCTATAGCTGTATTGTTTATTATATGCCCAAAAGAATTTCGAACATGAATGAATGAATTATCTTCTTATCTTGACACAACATCCTTTATGATTATGTCAAACTTAAAACTAATTAAATGACCACATTGTAATTACTTCAAACATGTTTAGAGAAATGCACTTATGTAAATGCAGATTAATGTTTGTTTAAAGTCCAAATACCTTTCCTAACAGTCCATGCAAATTTCACTTGAGCATATTGGCGGGGTTATGAATCGCATTCAGTGATAGCTCTAGTTTAATTTGTTTATGGAAGGTTGTTAAAAAGTCTTAAATCACATATCCTCTCTAGCATCAATTTGAGCAGTATTCAGTTCTCAAGGTTAAAGGGCATTAATAGACCAGCAAACATTAATAATGAGATGAGGCACAAGTCAACTTTAAAAGATTATAAAGATTCTGTAAATGGACAACTTCTTGAGAGCAATCACGACAGTTTGATTGAACAAGTAGAAAATCTGGTATTGATCTTATAACTTTAAGCTTATGCTATAGTAACTTCAGATTTGCTTCTGTTTAGTAAATGCACAGTTGCAGGGGTAATTGTCATCTTCAGTGACTGTTCTTGTAAATGCTTTTTACAAGTATTGAAGGGATTTAGTTGATATAAGTGTTTATAGAGGTCAAGAAGAGAATTGTAGAAGTCTTTGACTACTTTGAAACGTGCTTATTATCTCCTTTAATTACTTTTTTGGCTCCAACTTAAAAAAATGTCAAAGGTCATTGTGACATTGTTAATTTCTAAGCTGATACTGAATTGAGAAGGAATTAGTTAAAATTTGTTAAACTTATGTAAAGGCATGGTCCATTGCCAGTAGTTGGGCCCCTATTGTTAATGAAGTCATTAGATCAAAGGTCAGGTTTACAGTAGCACATATGCCAATGTGACTGGCAGTTGTAAGTGGTAGCATAAGTGTCATATGCGCCATTTCTAGTTTCGGTTCTTTGGAGAATATTTTTTAAAACGTACAATTCAAACAATCACTGAAAGTTCAGTATTTAAGAATCAACTTTGTCATGTTTACATCTTAACTATATTATCAATATTTCAAAGTACTTGTAAGGAGCAGCATATCTAAAACTCATTCAAACTATTGTATTGAGAGATAATCTAAATCATATAGATGATTTAAATCACATAATTAACTCCGTGCTCGTGTTTATAGAATGGAAACTACATGCTTCAGTATTGTTGTCTTGATATCAAATGTAATGTTATTATTCTTCTACATTGTTCTACTGACATCGAGTATTGCTGGTCATAATATGTACATGCTTTTGTGACAAAAAAAACAACAACAATAGAGTTGTGCTGTTAGTTTTCACATGTTTTTTCAATTGTTTTTGTTGCTTAATATTAATATGAAATAAACTTAAAAAAAATATTTTTCGTTCTTGTTAACTAACAAATGTACCAAAATTATATTTCCCTACACAGGTTTGGAGCAAGTATATCTGTTGGTTTGAAACTCAACAGAAATGAAGGGTCAAAAGCAAAGTTCATAAATCATAACCCATGTATTATACAATTATTGACTAATGTGCCATTGAATATGATGTGATATACACCGGCAAATGACTTATTGACCGAGGCGGTAACCGAGGTCAATATGACTGCAGGTGAATATCATATTCAATGGCACATTAGTCAATTATTGTTTCTTTATGTGAAAAGGCTATAAGAATTTAAAAATCACGGAATGTACAGCCTTATACATGTTCAACTTTTGCATCAAGGGGGAAAAAGACGCGCACGTGTCAGGCGTGCAACACCCACGAGAACGCTACTCATACAAAATTAATCCAGTTTATACGCCTCATTGCAGTGTAACCTTTAACTATAATAGTATTTAGTAATTATATTTTAATCGAGAACTATCAGTCGACGATATATGATCATTGAACATGAGTCTCTATATATTTTTACACCCATTGACTGCTGTTTGGAGCTAAATTTAGATCATATAATAATTTAGCACAATAATGCAAGGTCCTGCAGTCCAATCATTGTACACACTTTTTCAGTGATGTCTCCGAAATTTCATAATGTAGAGCCCATATTTCGTGTAACATTTTTGGACTTCTACCGTGTGTTGTTCAAATTTTGACCGTTGATCACTGATTCTAGAATGATACTGATGTAAAACAGTTGATTGTTCAAATGTTAAACATTTCATGTGGATCCTAGCTTACGATAGGCGACCAAAGAGTGCTGAAATGCCCTATAATTTGAGAGGGTTTCCTTGACACGTACACATTTTACACTGTAGCAAAATGCAGTTGCGCAAACACCTTAATCGACATTCATTTTCGTTTTCTTTTGGTAAATAATATGTTTATGAAGGAGGATCGCATTATTTTTCTGGCATATTTAAAAGAAATAGGTTTTGATAACGCTGAAAATTTCATAATCATTGTGACCCATCCTTTGAAAACAATAACACTTAGTTTCATGAAGTGTGCTTTAAAATGAGGATTTTACTGGCCAAATTGTGTAGTACTCATCGATCAACATCCATCGACACAGCGTGTTGTATGTTATTTAATCAAAGCACTATTTGTAGTCGCATTATATACTCAATGAATATGTGACTACTTTGTACAGGTCGCCAGAGTCTTAATATTGCAGATCTAATAAAAAAAAAAGTTATGCTTTCAAAATAAATCATAAAGTAATAGCAAACTAATTATAAAGTAATAGAAAAAAAATGTTATTGACCATTTCTTAGCTTGACCTCTTTTTTTTTTGAAAAGTGTTACGTGATGCAACTTAGTTGCACCTGAAGTCAGTAAAGTACGGGACCACCCAAGTTTTCTTTCGTCCGTAAAATGCTTGCTGTAAACTGATTGACAAGGTGATTAGCATTTTGTTCTAAAGTTGTCATGGTATTATTTTAAATCATGTGGTTCCGGTTGACGAAGGCTTTTTGTAAAACACAACCTGATCTCATAAAGAGAGGGTGTATTTGCACAATGATAATGTGCAAGTACATGAGCACTTAACTTGTTAAAGACGTTCTACACAGTTGCAACATTAATGAAACTAACTACATTGCCAGACCCGCCTGACCTCGTTATAGATGCAAATAAATGCAATAAAATGCAAAATTATATCATTTCTGAAAAAAGTTATTTAAGTGTAAATTTTCACCCCTTAGAACAAGATGCAAAAGTCTATAGAATTGTATTCATTCATATACTTAATTTTGTCACAATTGTTTTAAAACAAACACAAATACCAATTTCCAATTAACAGGGAATATCAATATGCCTGGTTTATAGCATAATTAAAAACTTGGGTCCTTAGTTTCAAGTATCATCTGAAGGACCGTTAGTAAAGTTTAGTTATTTTTCATGGATAGAACCAGTATAGTATTTTGAAACACTGAAAAATCTCTTTTTAACTACAATTGGTCCGGTCGGGAATCGAATCTGGACCGCCGCATTGGCAGTCAAGCGTTTCCCACTAGATCACCGCTCATTAAACAATTACATAAAGTGGAATATTAAAACCTAATATTTGTGAGCATAATAGAAGGTCACTGTTAAAGGCCAATAACTCTATCATGGATATTAACAGAATTATGGCCCTTTTAAATATACAGAATTCTTCATTATTTAGGTTCTTGTTTAGCTATCAAGCACTGAGAACAGTCGAGCACTCAATGATGTCCCACCAATAGGTCTGATTCTGACGCCATGCAAAACCGCTGATTGCCCCTAGTTACCTTAATATCAATCATAACACACAAGAGTGTCAATATCAAACATAACACACAAGAGTGTCAATATCAAACATACCACACAAGAGATTCAATATCAAACATAACACACAAGAGAGTCAATATCAAACATAACACACAAGAGTGTCAATATCAAACATAACACACAAGAGAGTCAATATCAAACATAACACACAAGAGTGTCAATATCAAACATAACACACAAGAGAGTCAATATCAAACATAACACACAAGAGTGTCAATATCAAACATAACACACAAGAGTGTCAATATCAAACATAACACACAAGAGTGTCAATATCAAACATAACACACAATAGATTCAATATCAAACATAACACACAAGAGTGTCAATATCAAACATGACACACAAGAGTGTCAATATCAAACATAACACACAAGAGAGTCAATATCAAACATGACACACAAGAGATTCAATATCAAACATAACACAAAAGAGATTCAATATCAAACATAACACACAAGAGTGTCAATATCAAACATAACACACAAGAGATTCAATATCAAACATAACACACAAGAGTGTCAATATCAAACATAACACACAAGAGTGTCAATATCAAACATAACACACAAGAGATTCAATATCAAACATAACACACAAGAGATTCAATATCAAACATAACACACAAGAGTGTCAATATCAAACATAACACACAAGATGCAATATCAAACATAACACACAAGAGTGTCAATATCAAACATAACACACAAGAGTGTCAATCAATACGAAAGTGGTTTCTTTATGTGGAAACAACACATCATATATCACCAAATAAGTCATATACTTTTATATAAGAATGAGTCTAATACATGTTTTTGTGTCAACATCTGCAGAAGTTTAAGATAAGGGCTTTAATTGCGTATCGTGCTTATGTAGATGTTAAGGCAAGAAAAGGATGAATCAATCCTTTATTGTATTATATATTTAGGTGTACACAATTTTCTAGCCTTTCCGAACCAAATGTTTAGTATGAATTATACTAGTTAATGTCAGAGGCGGTTAGGATTCTTCGAAATCCTGTCTCTCAATTTTTTTTAAAATAAATTTAGCTTTAAGCATCCTTGTGATCGTCTTAATGCAGCTGCAAATTCTTGTTATTAGTAATTTAAGCATATTTCGTGAATCTGGCTCTAATTATGTATTATGACATAAAGTAGGAAATCAGAAAAATATAGAACAAAAAGAATATTTGGGCTTTTTGGCAAAAAGTAAGTGTTTGGCATTATTAAAATTAGTCATTCATGACTTAATATGAGATCAAATTTAGACTTTACTTTATATTTAATAACTTTGATATGAGATTCCGTCTTTAAGATTGAACTACTAACTTTCTGACCCCTGTGAATTTCGCGGCTGCGTTCAAGGGGCAAAAAAAATTATTTTATTGCAAGTTAAGCCTTTCATAAGCATATGTTTTTCCTGGTATTACAAATGGTTGCTTTTAATCTCAGTCTTTTTTTATTTCAAAAACATTAAAAAAAAACTTGAGCAAATTATAAATCTAAATACTGTTGTTGTTTACTTAGATTAAATGATTTTTGTTAAGACTGATTGCTGGCGGCATCCATTTTTGCTTATCTGATTATAGTGAATGCATCTCATATAAAACGTAAAACCATTAGGAGCATTCTGCAAAAATTGTTATGCGCATGCTCCGCTTCAACTTAAACGATAAATTAACATCAAAGTGAACAAACCAGTACATAGAAAAATCGGAAAATAGCATTTACGGTACTCAACACTACGTTTTTGGCGCAAATAGCACAAAGTTTTATTTTCTTCAAATACTTTGGGTTGAGACATGCATCTTTAAATACTGTTTATTCTTATCCAATGATATAAAAAGTTAATGTAAAAATGGGACTTAAAATTGTTT
>NW_026854491.1:0-21395 GCF_026571515.1 Ruditapes philippinarum | reverse complement strand
GCGCGCTTCATTTCCTAACATCAAATCGATAGGACCTAAATGTATTGACCGCAAAAAAATAAAATAAATTGGTACGGCCTAATTACATCATCTAAAACGCACTTAAATGTCACTTACTGGTGTAAACCTCCCAAGTGACTTAAACATATCTGAATTAACATCGATCAGGTGATGAATTAAAAAAATATATGATTAACACTGTTGATTAAATGTTGTAATAATTTTTGTAATACATACATTTGTGTGTGCGTTTAATTATTTCTGATGTTTTTTTTTCTATAACACTAAAATTGATACTTTTACATTTCTTTGACAAATGTGTTTTAAAAACGCAAAAAAAAGTGGAAATCAATCAAGACAAGTCATCTATTTATGGCTGCTACTTGTAGTGAATTTAAAATGCTTTTTTGTTTAAAAACGATTTTTTTTCCTGTTGGTGTAAATAAAACAGTCAATCAATCAAGACAAGTCATCTATTTATGGCTGCTACTTGTAGTTAATTTAAAATGCTTTTTGTGTAAAAACGGTATTTCCTGTTTGTGTAAATAAAACAGTCAAAAGAGCAGCGAAAGTTGAGTAAAAAGCCAAATTATGATCCCTATTTCGTGCAAAAGTACTAATGTTTTTTTTTTGTTCTATACATTTACATTGTTTATTTGTACAACTTTGTGTTGACCTTGAAACGACAACGCGACAATGCGATACGACGCTCGACAATGCGAAGTGACACTCGACATCGCGAAGCGACATTTTTAAAATGTCGAGTAAATGTCGCGTTATTTTTATGATTTTTACACCGCGACGCTCAACATTGCGAAGCGACACTCGACAATGCGAAGCGACACTCGACAACGCGAAGCGATACTCGACAACGCGAAGCGACACTCGACAATGCGAAACGACATTTGGAATAATATCGTATCGCATTGTCGTGCGTCTACCGGTGCTTGGTCAAAATTTACTAACTCACCGACAAACGGTGCGATCTTGGAAGACAGAGACATTTGGATTGCAAACTACTATTTTTGCTTGATTTAATACACCCATGCACGAATCTCCGCCTACTAATGAATATTTATAAGTACTTTCAATAGGAGCGTACATTCAATGCGTGCGATTTAATGCCACTTGTATAACACGTGAGATAACATGTCATCGTCAGAAGGTAAGACTTTTGTATTTCTTAGCTTGACTCCTGTCGCTGATAACTTCAAAGAAAAATACCATTTTGCCGCAGCTGGATGCTTAACTAACAGAACATTTACTAGAACTAAAACGGAGGCTGAAAGTGAAAAGCGCTAAGCTCGCGCCTAACTATGGGGAGAGATAATATCCTGGATATTGTGTACATGTTCTTGATTACTCGTTACTGAGAAACAACTCTACTGTAGGCCTACCATCCAATATTTTGATAGTTTCATAATTGTGTGACAAAAAAACTGAAAAATGAATAGAAGTCTCCTGATACTTTATAAAGTTGTAACATAATTACCTCCCTTTGATTAGTTTCAGACGAAATCATGATAGATACCTCTTCTTTACAGACTTGTTCAAATGGTATGTGTATATAATTCCGTTGATATAATGACATAAATTTATGAAATGTGTACTATTTATAATCACTGAAGGTTTAAGCATGTACCCAGGGACCGTATATGAACGGGATGTGTAACTGGAGATAAGCGATGTATTTTGTACTCGTCCAATATGGCGCGAACGTCGCCATATTCGAAGCGATAGATTTGTTCAAATAAAAATTGATAAATTCTGTTGTTCTGATGTTCAAATTAAAAATAAAATGGATAAATTAACATCTTTAGTATTCTATGTTGTTTTTGTGTTACTTTTGATCAAGTCTTTAGCCAATAATAGTCTTAATTATTAAAAAGCATATTGTGAAAATTTAAAAAAGATGGCATTGTTTTAATTACGCAGGGGAACATGTGTCACTTTGTCCTAGGGTTATATACTGCAGATTACAAAGAAAAGGTCGATTAATGTATTTTTTCTTTAGTATATTAATACTTGAATAATGTGAGCATGATTTTTTAAACATATATCCATGCTAAAAAAAAGAGGAGTATTATTACTTTGAATTTTCTCATTATCATGAAATACAAATGAAAAAAAATGGCGGACTGAACGGGTGGTGTATATTTTTGTCGATGGTAATATGACCACATGTCCATTAGATTCATATAAAATAAATGCTTTTCGTGAATATACATATGCATCTTCGGTTTGAGCACAAAATTAAACATTTTACACCTGTTGAATATGTGTTTTGACATATACGAAAAGCCACACTGAACACCGGCATTTCACGGAAAAAAATGGTGGACTGAAGGGGTGGTGTATATTTTTGTCGATGGTAATATGATCACATGTCCATTAGATTCATATGAAATAAATGTTTTTCGTGAATATGCATATGCATCTTCGTTTTGAGAATAAAATTAAACATTTTTACACCTGTTAAATAAGTGTTTTATTGTATACGAAAACCACACAGAATACCGGCATTTCACGGAAAAAAATCATCACAATTTGGTACTTTGCGTTAATTAATTCATTACACGTGTAATGTTTTGATTTCACACTTGTTTTCATGACTGATATATTGTATTCTTAAATTTTGACCATATATTAATCTTTAGAATGCAATCTATTTCGCTTCGTAATCTTTTTAGAACGTAAAATGATTGGTGTATTAATTTTGACAAAGCTTATCGATCGGTGGTCAATTGGACGCCAACATAGCATCAGTACCTACGCTTATCTTATCAGTAGATGCAAGTCACGTTTATATTATGTCCCAGATGTACCTTATTAAGATAAAATGAGTTTATATACGCTAGATACGAGTAGCAGGTATCATACTCTATTTTTTTTTTTAAATTCACATAGCCTACGGATTTTCAGTGACTTCTCTCTACCAATGAACATTTTTATTCAGTAACTTTATTGATGAATAAATCTACTTTTTTAAATATTTTGAACAGTATCTTTATTATAACAGGGTAAATTGATACCCCTGATTATAATCATAACAGAATCTTTCGTGGTACTGCATAATTATCAAAACACACTGATTGGATATCAGTTAGTATTTTTTTATTTCATGAATTTACATATTTAATGAGATTATAATTAGAACATAAACTTTTCAAGAATTGACAAAAAAACACCCCTATGATATTAATGTCTATAAATAAGAAAAATCAATGACATACTGACTTGATAAAGACAGCTTCAATGCACATGCTATGGGTTAAATTATTTGGAGGTAGTGTAAAGTTTAACTGGATGTTTTACAAAGAAATTTACGGCAACTCTTAGAAAAAGAGAAAAAGATTACTTAATAACAGGAATAAAATCTTACTCCAGTGTGTGTAAAAATCAACTCGTCCTGTAGATAAATGCCCACTCCTGTACATATGCCCACTTGTCATGACCAGCAGACAAGCGGAATTTTCCAGCCATGCATGGATTTCGTTGGTTACAAATAATTTGAGTCAAATACTGAAATACCTTAGGACAGTTTTATGAAGGCTCTAAGAATATTACTTTGATTATGTTTATTTTTAATTTATCTGCTTGAAGATCTTTGTAGAGGAGTTTAAAGATAACAAAAATAGCTTAGCTCGTAGCTTTCCTATTATTTTTATAGTTTATAAAGAAGCTCACTCATTTAAAACTCAAGTAAATAAATTCATGAAATACTTGAACTAAAATAATACTATATTATTTACAAAAAATAAACCAGAGTACAATTTCACAGTAATGTAAGAAAAATGCTTAATACATAATGTCATTTAAACATTGTAAGTTGAATTTCACAAAGAAAATTATATTATAACAATAGAATTGTAGATTGTGTTGTACATACCTGGAAATTACTTAGACAGTATTGTAATTTACAATAAATTTATGAAGTCCAAAGTATCGCATAAGAATGATACCTTGGCTCCAAAATTTCCTTATTTTAAAAATTGTCATGTAGGGATGATGTCATTTATTTACAAGAAATGCTGTATTTCAATTATTTACTCTTTCAGGAGAAGAATTTGACAGCCCCTTAGGGGAAATTCTCATCCAAATTGGTTTGGGACATCTCAGAAAGAACTTTAAAGAAAATCTGGTAAAGACTTTTATGAATATAGAAACGTTAGTAATTTCAGTGATCAAAATAAAAAATAATTTCGTTAGAAATTTCAAGTGTTTTTTTTTTCTCAGAGTCTGTTTTTATGTTAGAATATTGTATGTATATTTTTCATATATATAAGCCAAGCTTTTGAAACCTTGCATTAATCTCAGAGTTGCAAATATAACTACTCAAAATTATACATATTATTATTATTTAAAAGTGGACATTATACATTGTATAGTGACACTTGGTAGTGACATAATTATGTTTTGAATTGCATGGTCGGTAGGGCCGAGAGTCACTTGGAATGATTGATACAATCGATACTTGTATCAATAGGAATTAATTGATACTGATATTTTTATCGGATTCAGTGTATAATGATCTTTTGGATACACTACCATTGAACAAAATGTATAACTATTTATTTTTGGTTTTGTTTTATTGCTCTTGGCCGTTCCAGTTTTCTTTACCATGAAAACAATAAATTGCCTCTGCCTTTTTTTTGCTGATTCATATACTTCACATTTTCAGTCATACTCAATGTTCATGCTTTTAAACATATGATGATAGTACATGTACATAAAATAACATTGTGTTTTGGTTTTAGATCACCTGAGCATAATGTGAGGTATTGTGATGGCCCACAGTCCGTCGTCCGTCATCGACAATTTATTCAAACAACATCTCCTAACCACATGGCCAATTACAACTAAACTTTACAGGAATGTTCCTTAGGTGATCTCCTTTCAAAGTTGTTCAAAAAATTAAATTCCATGAAAAATTCTGGTTGCCATGTCAACAAATACGAAAAACTTTAAAAATCTTCTTGTCAGAAACTATTTGACCTAGAGCTTAGATACTTCTAAAGTGTGTAGCATCCTCTATTGGACCTCTATCAAGATTGTTCAAATTATAGCCCCAGGGTCAATATTGGCCACACCCAGAGGGTCACTTGATTTTACATAGACTTATATAGGAAAATCTTTAAAAATTTTCTTGTCAGAAACTGTTTGGCCTAGAGCTTAGATATTTGGTGTTTAGCATCCTCTAGAGGACTTCTACCAAGATTGTTCAAATTATAGCACCAGGGTCAGTATTGGCCCCGCCCGGGGGTCACTTGATTTTACATAGACTTGTATAGGAAAATCTTAAAAAATCTTCTTGTCAGAAACTATTTGGTCTAGAGCTTAGATATTTGGTGTGTAGCATCCTGTACAGTCAGGGGTGTAACTTAAACACGTTATCATTTTTATAACCCATAGCCGTTATAAAATTTTATCCGTTTACTAACAGGATCAACTTTGTAAATGTTTATTTTATTCGTATATGTTCTCCGTTTACATCGAAAAGTGACTGTTAGTACACGTATTTTGTACAGTACCGATAAATCAACAGGTTAATGCATCTCATAGTCAGGTCACGGTCTAATTAATTTGAAATATGTGCTATTTTTAGCTCAAAAATGACCAATTTTTTCTAATTTTGAGATCGCTGTTGCGCGAATCTCAAAAATTTTCCTATTGTTCTGATAATTTTTTTATGAAAGTATAAACAATATGCTTTTCACATCTCTGTCTTTGACTTGGTGAGCAAAGTTGATAAAGTTGTGCGCAGGGCATTTGAAAAAAAAGGTAATACAAAATCATTTCTAACTCTTTTGCGTTATTTCCGGAAAGTAGGGGAAGCAAGAAAAATAACTCTTGCTACCCTATCAGGCTTTATTCCCGATTGTCTACCATTTATACTACTTAACATAATAAAATTCTTGTCTGCAATGTAATTATAAATTGTGGGTTTATAGTGAGTTAAACGATACTGAAATCAATACCAATATTTCATATACAGCTTAAAATAATGTTAAATACATTGTTTTCGTGTAAGTTTGTAAACATGGCTTTTTTAAACGTTTATTTTAAAAGAAATTAATGTGTCTAAAAACCGTATTAAAAACTTATTTTTTGTAGAGGTATTTTTATCTTTTATTTCTAGACGGCAGCAACTAAGTAGTTTTATCCGTTGCACCAATATAGGTAAAAAGCAGCGTCCGTGGAAAAAATCTCCTGCTGCAAGAATTATTTATTATAACATAAATAATTTACTCCATATTTTAATGTAGTTGCGAATGTATATGCCATTAACTATATTTAGTAAAACCATTAGAGCTTCAAAACTATGACATTGTATCACCACGGCATAATTTACGCAAAAAAAGTTTTAATAAAAACAACGTCCAAATTGATAGATTAACACAGTCGCGGCACGTCTTCGTCCAGTGTGTATGTAATGCTGAAGTTTTTTTTTTACAACATGTACTAAATCAACATATGACAGCCAACGGCAGCACGTAATATTGGCCCAATATGTTTTAACGCGTATAAGTTATCATACTCTGCAAAAGCAATTGTTCTATTGAGAACAACAAATATTTACAGAACGAGTACTCAAACATTTTACACAATGTATTATACCATTCGACAAATAATGTTTATAAAATTGTTTGAAAACTGTTTGAATGTCCGTAATAATACAGTGTGCAAAATATTGTAACGGTTCATTGTTCCATATTCACTAAATATAAGACCGATCACAAAGTTATTTTCCACAAATATACTTCAAAGACATTCATTCGGTCTATTCAAGAAATCGAGAAGACAAAAGTGTTAACTAAATAGTTTTACATTGATGCGTGTTTTTCATAAAAGGCGTAAAAACTGACAAGACCGGCAAGGTACAAGTGAAGCCAATCTTTTTGTGTGTGTATTTGCGTTTATAAATACTCGCCACCGGTTGCACATATGGTCGAGTCCTCCAGAAGAGCATTGGTCATTTTAGATTTTGGAGGATAGTGCAAGATACAGAAAGATGCCCCAGTTCCAGAAGCTTCTCCTGGTTCTTAAACGTGCATAAGTGTTTAAGCACTCATACACGGGACCTCGATTTAAAGTCTCATCCGAGAGACTGATTAGTAAATTTAGTTGGCCATCCCGGGAATCGAACCCACAAGTTCGAGAATACAAGTCTCGCGCTCTAACCGATTGAGCTATGCGGGCTGGCTGAGTGAAGCCAATGAGCCATGCCGTTTAAATACTAACGGAAACAGGTTATCTTACTGACTGCATTCCAATATATAAGTACATTTCAACTTTTGTTAAAATCAATGTATATTAAATGTATGAGTGTCAAAATCATTTTCTTTGTGTAGGAGCCAACAGTGTAAGGAAAAATTAATTATTTAAAGAATTAAAACTAGGATCTTTGTGCTTACAAAAATTGTGCTACACTGCGAGTTTATAATGTTTATATACCAATAAATTTATAGCGTAAGTCACTGGGTTTTTTTCTACAATAAAAAATAGCAAAAATAAACATTTTCTTAGTTAGTTTTGTTTCGAAAAATTGTCTTTGATCATATTTCTATGGCCCTGAAATTAAAAATGAAAATCATGTTAACTATATTTTTTACCGTCAGTAGTCCATCAGTGAGTGCAGCATCTTTAAACATGTTAAAAGCGGTTGTTCTTTTCAGAAAAAGTACTTTATGGAAAGAAGTGTATATGGTTATTTTAACCTTATATGTTATACCAGTCGACAAATATCTAAAAATTATTAAAATATTTGAAATTAGAAAATTATCACAGTGTCCAAAATATTGTCCATTGTTTTTCTTTTCAAAGATTCTATTTTTCATGAAACATGACGTGACCAAATTTGTTATAATTAGGAAAAATAATTTTTATTTCATTAAGTAACGGAAACAAGTTATCTATCTAACACTCGAATTTGTAACTTCTCAGCGTTATTTTCCTCTGGCAAAGATCTATTTTGTAAAAATAAGGAGACATATGCTATTAACATCTAAAGTGCTAATTAAATTAAATACTCTTTTATCAAAAACATTTTATAAATGATTATTAATAATTTGCATTTTAAAAGTATCACACTTGGGCTGCGTGGTTAACATAAAAGACGCAGCACACCGGCAAGAAACGCAAAGCCAGCAAATAATCGACCACGGTCGTTCAATGACAACGGCAACATGTTATTATACGCTGCAAAAGACAATTAATCGAGTTTTAGAAAAAAAAGTTAAGCATTTTCATGATAATTTTTATGATAGAAATTGTCACAGTGTCGTTCATCGTTTCATTTCTTTTTCACCAAAAATAACGTGAACAAGTTATTTTCCTACAACTAGAATTGTCTTCATTTATTTTCTCACAAAAATATTCAAAGGCATCCCTTCCATTTTGTATCATTCATTTTTGATGGAGAATTGATAATATTTTATTTGATTGCATTTTGTTATAATGAGTGTTTCTTATACATAGGACGAGTCATTCCCATTGTATTAAGTAACGGCAACAATGTATCTTAAACTCAAATTTGTAACTTTTCAGCGTTATTTTCTTCTGCCAAACATCTAATTGCAAAAAAAAGGAAGACAAGTGTTATTTAAAGTACTAATAAGATATAAACGTGATATGTTTTTCTAGTCTTCAAAATCCAATGTTTATTAAAATATTTAAACACAGAATTTTGTCAGTGGTCCAAAATACCGTTCATCGTTTCAATTTTTCGCCTAAAAAAACGTGATCAAGTTGTTTTCTTGCAACTACATTTGTCTTCATATATTATCTCAAAAAATATATTGAGTCTTCCCTTCAGTTTGATATCATTCATATTTGATTGTGACTTGATAATAGTTTTATTTGATCGCATTTCTTATAATAAGTGTAATTTATACACACGAGGAATCATTTCAATTGCACTTAGTAACGAAAACAAGTTATATTACAATCGAATTTGTAACTTCTCGGCGTTATTCTCCGTAGACAAATATCTAATTGTAGAAAGACAAAATAGTTATGTAAAGTGTAAATCAGATATTTAAATGTTATATCGTATACAAATAAACAATAAATTGTTAATGTTTTGCATTTTATTAAGTAACGGCAACAAGTTATCTTATACTCGAATTGTAACTTCTCAGCGTTATTTTGTTGTTGTTAAAGATGTAATGCAAAATAAAGAAGACACATGTTCATTTTAAAGTACTAATAAGATATTGACGTAATATGTTTGACTAGTCTTCAATAATCCAATTTTCTTTAAAATATTTAAACAAAGGATTCTCTCAGTGTCCAAAATACGGGCCATTGTTGTCATTTTTTGCCAAAAATAACGTGACCGAGTTATTTTCTTACAACTTATTTGTCTTTGTATATTATCTCACAAACATATATAAAGGCATCCCTACGGTTTGGTATCATTCATGTTCGATTGGGGCTTAATGATATTTTTATTTGATTGTATTTGTTATAATAAGTATGTTTTATAAACACGAGGAATCATTCTCATTGCATTAAGTAACGAAAACAAGTTATATTACACTGTCTCGAATTTATAACTTCTCGGCGTTATTTTCCGTCGTCAAAATTCTAATTGAAAAAAAGACGAATGTTCATTTTAAGTTCTAATAAGATACTTGTTTACGTTATTATATTATGTTTTACTAGTCTTCAAAAATCCAATGTTTATTAAACAATTTGAACATAGGATTTTGTCCAAAATACCGTTCATCGTTTTCATTTATCTCCAAAATAACGTGACCAAGTTATTTTCTTACAACTAGATTTGTGTTCATATATTATTTCACAAACATATATAAATGCATCTCTTCGGTATTATATGAGTTATTCATTTTTGATGGAGAATTGATAATTTTTATTTGATTGTATTTGTTATAATGTGTATAATTGATGCACACGAGGAATCATTTCCATTGCATGAAGTAACGGAAACAAGTTATTTTACACTCTAATTTGTAACTGCATAGCGTTATTTTCCGATGTCAAAGTTAGAAGACAGATGTTTATTTGAAGTGTTAATAAGATATTTTAATTTTATATCGTAAACAAATAAACAAACGGTTTATAAATGTTGTTATTGGTTTTGCATTTCATTAAGTAACGGCAACAAGTTATCTTACACTCGAATTTGTATCTTCTCAAACGTTATTTTCACTGTTCAAGATTTAATTGTATAAAGCAGAAACGAATGTTTACGTGATATACTTTACTAGTCTACAAAATCTAATGTTTATTAAAATATTCTAACATAGAAATTGCAGTGTCATAAATACCTTTCATCATTTTCATTTTTCGCCAAATTAACGTGACAAAGTTATTTACATGCGACTATAGATTTGTCTTCATTTCTTATAGTATAATGAAAAACATATGTAAAAGGCAGCCCTTCGATTTTATATGTTCGATTTTACATTATTTATTTTCGATGAATAATTGATTATATTTTATTTCATTGCATTTGTTGTAATGAGTGTAATTTATATACACGAGGAATATTTTCCATTTCATTAAGAAACGGCAACAAGTTATCTTCCACTCTCATTTGTATCTTCTCAGCGTTATTTTCCGCTGCCGGAGATCTTTTTGTAAACAATTGATGACGAATGTTAAATTAAATTGTTAATCAGATATTACGTGCTATTATACTAGTCTGCAAATATCTTATGTTTATTAAAATGTTTGAAAATAAAAATTGTCAGTGTCCAAAACACCGTTCTTCGTTTACATTTTCGCTAACAATAACGTGATCAAATTATTTTCTAGCATATAGATTTGTCCTCATTTATTATACCACAAATATTTCAAACGCACCCCTTCGATTTTATATCATATATTTTTGATGGACATATAATGATATTTTAATTTGATTACATTTGTTATAATGAATGTGATTTTTGTATGCTAGATTTTCATAAAAGGAGAAAAACCAAAGAACCACAAAGGTAAAAGTGCAGCAAAAAATCAACCACGGCTGTTTCAAGGATAACGGCAACACGATATAAAATATTTGTTCATCAAGTTATAACACGCTGCAAAAAGTCGATAGCTCTTGTTTTGTTTAGATGGAAAAAGAAAACCAAATTCATGTGATATATTATACTAGTCAAGAAATATCCAATGTCAATTAAAATGTATGGACATAGTAATTGTCACAGTGTCCTGGTTCCATTTCACCAATCATAACGTATGTTTTGTTTTGATTGCATTTGTTATTAACATACGTGGAATCACTTCCATTTCATTAAGTAACGGCAACAAGTTATATAACACTCGTATTTTATTACATCTCATACATGTCATAGTTATTTTCCGCTGCCAAAGATCTTTTTGTAAACAATTAATGACGGATGTTTATTAAAAGCTTAAGAAATATTTAAAGATATATGGTATACAGATAAACAGTTTATAAATATTTGTTGACATTTAGATTTTAAAATTGTCACACTTGGATGCGTTTTTTTTCCCATAACAGACGCAAAACCTCGGCAAGAAACAAAAAAAGCATGAAAGGTACAAGTGCAGCAAATAATCAATCAATGCCATGAAATAATAACGGTAACACGTTATATTTGATCACGAAGTTATAACACCTGTAAGTTAAGAAACGAAATCATACTATTGCGATTAATTAGTCTCCTGGATTTGCGCTCCGCACTTAGAGGATAGTGCTAGGACTTGACAGTCTGGTGACAGTACAGTTCGACTAAGTAACTCGTGGCCACGATATAGTATCTCATGTGCACCTCTTAATTATCTCCTGTGCACGACTAAGTAACTCGTGGCCACGACATTGTATCTCGTGCGCACCTCTTAATTATCTCATGGGCACGACTAAGTAACTCGTGGCCACGACATTGTATCTCGTGCGCACCTCTTAATTATCTCCTGGGCACGACTAAGTAACTCGTGGCCACGACATTGTATCTTGTGCGCACCTCTTAATTATCTCCTGTGCACGACTAAGTAACTCGTGGCCACGACATTGTATCTCGTGCGCACCTCTTAATTATCTCCTGTGCACGACTAAGTAACTCGTGGCCACGACATTGTATCTTGTGCGCACCTCTTAATTATCTCATGGACACGACTTAGTTACTCGTGGCCACGACATGGCATCTCGTGCCCACTACTTATTTAAATTGTTTCATACTTATGGAGTTCCCAGGTGAATGTAAGTCGGGACCTAAACATCACTCAGACGCTGAGCTGAAGTTCAATAATTGTATATGTATTATTTAATTGTCAACATCTTTTATTTGGTAAATGCAAATTTGAAGTTGATTGTGATCTCAGATACTGTATTTTCTATTCTTAGTGGCATGAGATAGAAACTGATTTAGACCATACATTAAATTGAATTGTAATCGGGTATTACGCTAACCTGAATCTTCCTCAACTTATATATCTTTCCTCTTTTATAGAATAGCCAAAAAATCCTTTAAATTGTTTGTAGGATGCTATAATAACAACATTTTTAAGCAAGTTTCATTTCAGATTTCTAGATCTTTGTCCCTATGGATACCAAACATATTATGGTCGAGCAGGTAACATTGATTTAACCTATCATCACATCTGTTCATCTAATGGCTGGATTAATGACTAGATTTATTTTATTACGACTTGAAGACCACTAATAGCCTACGTGATTGGCAGACTACCATACTAACCCACATTTCTATGTTTCAAAGTTTTTTTATTCCAGTTCTTCGATTGGCTTGTAACACTAGCCAATTACCTGAGGGATTTTGAGGGAAATTGTTTTATGGTTGGCAAACGTATCAAATGTATTGGTGTGATTTTCCGTGTTTCTTTTGTTTGTTTAGAGTTGGATAAGCGCCGTAAACGTTTTTCAACAGTATTTCAGTCATGTAACGGCGAACCAGCTTGTCTTTAGATTGGACATCCACTCTTGTCGCATGTTTCAAGGCTTAGAAACGAATTTTATTATTTGTTTTCCATTGTTTCGAAATGAAACTAACATTTCTTCAACAAAAAGTATTTTTTTCACAAAATATTCCCGACGATGAAAGGAAAGCAACATTTTAGAATCTGACATGTTTGTCATTTGTCCCAAAGCGTTTGACATAAAACCATGAATCTTGTTAATAATAATATACTATTTTTTTCCTGACGATAAAAATTAGCTTAGACATATTACCAGTAAAAATTCGTTTATCTATTATCAAAACTGCGTCAGTTATTAATTTTTAAAATATAACACGGCGGACGAAAATCGTAAATTACGCGACACCGCAATTGGATCCGCCGTAATCTGCTTATAGATTTTTATCGTATCATATATATTGCTATGTATGCATCATTCTTTTTGGTATTGAAAAATGCTTCGTTTTGGTGGCAAACGCATTGATATAACTTAACAGAAAGGCTTTTAAAGATATAGGGTAGGGGTAAGGGAAAATGTATAAAAAAGTATACTTAAACGAGCCAGAAAACATTTAATTGTACTCTGGTCGTATAGGGAGTTAGATTTGGTATACTCTTATAAACTTTGTAACAACATAAGAGAAACCTCATTGTTAAATTACAAATATCCGACAACAATCAAATTTTAACTGTGCATGAGTATAGTTTGTATCCGGTAACAGAGGAACAAATGTTAGAGAACATGTTACCTTAGCTTCGAAAATGAACCATTTTAGCCTTATTTATTGGCATTTTATCTTTATTGCCATCCCTGAAATAGTGATAGCATTTTACATTTGCACATGATACATATTCGTGTAGTTAAAGGAGTTACATAAACAATCCTATCATAAACAGCGGGGTATGCCTTGTGTCAGTTACCAGAGGGAAAAAAGTTCGTGCCCCGTGTCTGGGCAAGATCAACAATGGCCAATTTAGCCCTTTTATATGATAGTGATATCATACTTGATAATACATGGGGACATACCTATCTAATCATATCAATTAAGGTGCAGTAAGGGATTTTCACAAAAAAAAATCCAACTTGAAAATATATATTGCAGGAGTTACTAATGATTGATGTTAAAATTATTAAAAATTCCAGCTCATTATTGTTGTTTTGAGTAACGTTCATACATGCATATTTATAGTGATTTCCCCGCCATTTAATTTCTATAACACCCATAAATTAGAAACAGTAATAATTTATATAAAAAGTAAAGCATCCGATGTACACATTTTTTTTTCAAATAGTGAATGCGGAAAAGTGTTACTTTTGGAACAATTTAAAAAGGGAATGAAATATAATAATCTAAAATTTTTGTGAAATTCTCTTACCGAACATTTTAAAGCGGGTGTGCCTTGTTCCCAATAACAGATCGGTACAAAATGAGAAATAGGCCATTTTAACCTGAATAACTTTCTAGACGCACGCATAATGGTGATAGCATATACATTGTGTACTAAATCCAACATATTTTTATAGCAATATGATATATCTACTTAATAATATACTAAACATTTGGGCGTGTGTTATGCCCATTAAAGGAAAGATATTAAATATCTGTCCCTGTTTCGCCATTAAGCTAGAAACCGGCTATTTTATCTTTATTTTCTGCGCCATGTTAGCTAGAAACCGGCTATTTTAGCTTTATTTTCTGCGCCATGTTAGTCTTCTCACCGACTACCCGACACAGTGTATCGATAAATCCTGTTCAAACAATGATTTTACCTTTACTCCTAAAATGGTGACAGTTTACTTTATATTATGAATGTTTATGTAGTTGGGGGGCATATCAATAAAATGTCGTGTGTCCAAAGTTCGAACCCCGTGTCTGGCCAAAGTGTAAAAAAATCTGATTAAGCCCTTTCATCTATATGGGTATTTTCACCCTTACTTTGGATATAAGATACTAGTTAAACATATTCGAGTAGATAAGGGAAATAACTATACAATCATATCATTAAAAAACATGGTATCCATTGTTCCCGTAATAATTAACAAAGCGACAACAGTGTGAGTTTCTTGCATGTCTAAAATAGGAAAATGGCCACTTTAGGCCTCTTAACAGCGCATTTTACCATTCTAGACGCACGCATGATGGTCATAGCATATTATAGTCTACATATTTATATAACTAAGTAATTTCATCTACTCAATAATAACCTAAACACTGGGGTGTGACTAATGTCCAATTGTGGAGGGACAAAAATCGTGCCTTGTTTCTGCCATAAGCTCGAAGCTTATTTACCGAGCTGTTTGCTTTTCTTGCTACCCCTAAACGATGATAGTATACTTGCGTAGGTAAGGGTAATACCTACAAAATTGTATCCTAAAGAGCGAGATACGCCATGTGTCCATTAACAGAGGGACAAAAGTTTGAGTCCAGTGTCCGGCCAAAGTGCGAAAAAAACCAAATCAGCCCTTTTGACACCGCATTGAACCTATATTGTCACCCTTTTTATGGTGATAACACGCTAGACAATGCATATTTTTTGAGATAAGGGACATACCTTTACTACCATATCATTAAAAGCACGGTATGCATTGTTCCCGTTAACAGACCGACAACACCTTGAGCCCAGTGTCGGTCCAAAATTCTTAGCCCTATTAACACCGCACATAACATCTCTAGGCGCACGCATGATGGTAATAGCATACGATAATCTTTATAGTTGTTTAGCTAAGTGATACATCTACTCAATGATACCCTTAACAATTTGGTAAGCCTTATGTCCATTAAAGGAGCAATTGGGTAAGCCTTATGTCCATTAAAGGAGGGATAAAACATCGAGCCCGTTTCTACCACAAGCTAAAGACCGGCCACTTTAGCCTTAATTTAGCATGGCATATTACATGCATATGTTACTTACTGTTACATTTTCATGTATGTTAAGGATACAACCGACAACATCTATCCTCAACAGCAGGGTATGCCATGTGTCGTAAACAGTGAACAAACGTTCGAGCCCCGTGTCCGGCCAAGTGCATTTAGCCCTTTATAGCCGCATTTTACCTGTACGAGTATTGTCACATTAATGATTGTGATAGAATACTAGAAATTACATATCGGAGTAGATACATGACATACCTATACATTATATCATTAAAAGCGGGGCATGTCTTGTTCCCTTTAACAAAGCAACAACAGTTGGAGCCCGATATATGTACAAAATGCCAAAAAATGGTATTTTATGAACTTATTAAAGTGACATTGTGCTCATATTTTCATTGTCAAGTTGAGCTGAATTGACTATACATGTTTGTCAAAAGATTAAACTGTTTAAATGATGTTTGACCAATAGATTATATTGGAAAATGTTTAGGATAAAATTTAATATCTGCCTTAAATATAGAAAAATCTGTCCCTCTCTTTTTATTAATTGAACGTTACAGGTAAGTTCTAAATGATATTTACTGAAATGTCGTTTGAATCCTTTTTGTGCATGCGAGGTAAATTATTAAATCAAAAGAAATTATAACAAAATGAAAACTTATTTTGACTCTTACCTGTTCACTCACTTTTTCCTTTACATGGGCATAATGTCACTTTAATAGCGTATTTCACCTTTCTAGATGTACGAATGATGGATAGTATTCTAAAAGATACATATTTGTATAAATAAAAGCGATATACCTATTCGATAATACCTTAAACATTTGGATATGCCTTCTGTCCACAAAAGGAGGAGCAATATCGTGTCCTGTTTCTACGATTAGCTCGAAACCCGTTTGCTTAATGACCGTTCCATTATTCTAAGTTATCTTACATTTAAGATCATTATGGTGTGAGAAATCAAAACATTTTAATAGACCTTTTTTCTTAATTACTTAAAAAAATCTTGAATAGTAGTCTACAGTTCCTAAAAATGACCATTTCTGTATATTTTGTCTGTATATTAAGTTGTTTACTTGGATAAACTAGCCATTTATGCATACAAAACACTTCTAATCCATATAGTATTTGATAATACAAATCTTGAATAAACGACCCTAAATTCTAGACAGATACTGGCCTCCTAGATATATATAACTTTTATTCAATGTGCCCACTAATAAGTTATTCTCTGAATTTAACTAGATGAAATTTTCTGAAAGAGTAAATTATAAAATGGCCATTTAAGTCTACAGCATGTCCCCAAACAACCATATCCCTGATTTTTGCTAACAAATACAAACAATAAATCATTTGTGACAAGCTCAGCGATTTTTGGCCCAAATGTGATATTTGGGCGAAAATGAGTTATGACTAGTTTGCGGTAGAACAACATCTGCTGAATAGCTGGATACAATTATTTTTTAAAAAAAACTTGATATTTTATGAAAAATTCTAATTTGTATGACATCACCATAACAACAAAAAATACATTTTTAACTTTTATTGGTATATACAAATTAGAAATTATTCCATAGTTATACACAATAAAATAAAATAAAAAAATAAGTGACCATTCATCTTAGTGTAATATAATGTAATAACTTGATATAAAAACAATAGTTTGTTTTCAAAAAATCGGTTGCCATGGCAACAAAAATTATAAAAAAATCATCAAATGCAATATTTTTGCACTTAACATGATTAATTCGTCACCAAATTAATGCATATATTATATTAAAAGACAACAATATTTAATACTCTTCAGAAAAAAAAGGATTTTTCATTTTATCCTTTAATAGTTATTGATATTAACTTTAAACATAAGAATTAAATTATCAGAATTACAGTAACTTTTCCATGATTAAGGTTAATATCATAACTTAAGTAAGTCAACTTTAAAATGCACATCTATAACATGATAGCATATAAAATATGAATACAATGCAAAACAAATATTCTGCACTGATTGCAAAAATGGTGTATTTTGGTTGCCATGGTAACAAAAAAAATGCAAAAATAACTGAATGATTTAAAATAATTGCATTTTATAAAAAAATATTCCTTTTCACAATAACTTCAAAAGTCTTTCAGAATTTTAACAAAAACAAAAAAAATAGAAAGGGCTTGCACTAGTTATGTTCCTGACTAAATTTTCAGTTACAGATATTGACAGTGTAATCATATTCTGATCAGTGTATTTTAAATTGTATAATATGAATAACATGTTAGTATATTTTTAAATTGAAATAATTTCAATTAATTTAAAACAATTACAATAACAGATTCTAGCAAACATGGGAAGTCACAAATGAGAGTTCATTTATGTCCTTGAATTATAGTCTTGCAACCCCATGTTTAGGGTTTGACCCAAACAGGGTAATAACAACTATGTCTCCTCATATGTCTTCAGTTTTTGTAAGCAAAAAGTGATTCATATATAAAACTTGTTTCACAATTAAGTAAAAATATTGTAACACCTGCCACTGTAGTATTCAGCTTTTTCAGGGATACTTCTAAAGACAAATTCTATGAGAATGTAATTCACTTTTGCTATACTGTCAAACATAGACAAGTCATTGACTTCTCACATGCCATCCTGAAATAACACAAACCTGAATAAGTATAAATGAAACAATATAGTGTATATGATGATTTGACTACAATATAGTGTATATGATATTTGACTGAACAGAAATGAACTATTGGGTTCATATAATGTCTTGTTCATCATGTAAGTTTTTGTGTAAAATATTGCAGTCTATATATCATGTACAAGTGGCAGTAACATTCATCTTGAACATGACTAAAGTAATCTGAATCTACATATGTGCATGTTTTGTTGTTGGAACACAGCGCTCTTTATTTCAAAGTAAAGAGAATGTGGAATATTGCATAAATATACATGCTTACCCAATTGAAGTGTTTTTTATCTTGACCAATACAGTACAGTTGATACGAGTGATTGTCTTTTTCAGTCCATAACCCTCAGGTGATCAATAGGGCATAGAACTATGTCACACATTGTGCCTCATTTCCAACAATAGTTTAGTATATTCATCAGCAAATAGGTGAACTATCTATGTCTTCTGAAAATTATGTATATATTTTTCAAGAGCTTAAAATTATTGACAGAGTATTTGCATAAAACAATACAGCATTATTTTTAAATATAAACTTAAAATTTAGTTCATGTTACAGTACAGAGTTATGTAAATTTTAAACAATATTTTTAAGATCTCATCTGACATCATATATAAAATGCTAAATTGCAAATAAGTTACATTACTTTCAACTGCATTTCAGGAAATTTATCAATATCATTATTTGATAAAAAGGGTTGAGAATGGTCAGTTTATGATGATTATTTACATATGTATACAAAGATTAAATTCATAGTGAATCATTTGATCTTTACACCAAGTATCAAAACACTTACAAGTACATTTCCTTGAAGAATATGGCTCCAACATGCTGGATAATCATATTATCTACTTCAAAACTCTGATGAACTAAGTTGAAGATCTTAAATGTATGTTGGCTGTCAGACCTAAAATAACAACACAAAATATTTCATCAGCAAAAAGTGCTGGCTCATGAATGTTAAAAATATCCTGATAGCAGGGCTTCTGTTATAAAGTTTAGGAGTCATTTACACCTTGATTTTGGCTTCCAAAATGTAGCCTAATGCTTTTCCTTCTTTACCTACAAAGTGACTTCCAATTACATACATTTTGCAGTCTTTGACTGCCAATGTTTAGAATTTAATGGAAACCCTGCTGGTAGAATATGCCATGTGGTATGAGTAATGTGAATATAATATGATTTATTGTAGATACTACCAAAGGCAAAGGGCTAATAAAAATAAATGCATTTTAATATTTATCTATGGTCACATCTTCAATCAAAGTACTAGATTTATTTATTGTATTTCAAAAGCAGCATGCAGTACAAGGATAACATTTCCTTCACTAAATTGATCTTGAATTGTAATAGAAATTCATTTGTCAATAATTACAGTACTGTACTGAAGCCTTGTGATATATTTCCTTTTTTAAAAATATTTTATACAGTATAAATCTACTTGATGTAGATCTATGTCAAGCTCATTCTTTGTAAACAAATTGCAAAATATACTATGTGTCCAATTACATTTTTTGTCATAGTGATGTAGAAAAAATACTGTAGGTACTGCAGTAAACAAAAATGAAGTGCTAACTTTTGTTTTATTTTTTCTTTTATTGCAGCATGAACTTCAATTTATTTTGTAATGTAATCAATGTCTAATTTTGAAAAAGGTTAACAATAACTTTCTATAAAGACCATGACAAATACAAATCGAGTGCAATAAACAATGTATCCCAAAAAATTTGTCTGTCATGACCTGACCTAAATGCCGGCCATGTTTTTTTTTATATAAACCAGTTCAAGTGTCATGGTCCCATTTATTTAATTGTTTAAAGTAAAAATACGATGATTATTCATATTCAACATATCAAAAAAAAAAAATAATGAACAGAAAAAGCATAAATAATAAAATATGCACTTACCTTTATATTTATTTAAACCTCCAAATATGCAGTAACATGACGTAAAAGGTAGTGAATCTACATGTGTTTACTCGCTGACCTGACTCCTAAGTTTACACAGTGTATTTATTCTAAATATAGATTTTTGGGAAATCTTTATCGTGGAAGCTGAGAAGGGCTGTTCAAAAAGTATTTTTTGATTTCTTTCTAGCTTATTTTATTCTTTCTACTTTCAAAGATACTCTGTTTTGAAGGGAAACCCTAAAAATTAAGACATGAAAACTCGCGTGACTTTACAAGCGTTTTTCTCACAATGAGTAAAAACTCAATTGGGCCAAAAATCGCTGAGCGCGTCACATTTAAGTATGATATATACAAAGACTTCTATTAGTCCCAAACCCTAAAATTAATTTCTGAAGAAAATCCCTACCATTGAAAATTAATTATCGAAAATGACGGTTCTCTAATGGGCTGGTATGTTCTAATATCACATATAATTTCATACACTTATGTCTCATAAAATTTACAATTTATACATTAATTGTTTGTATTCTTTTTCTTCAACTATACGTGACGTGTCTATGCTGTATACATGGTGTATTGTTTTGTTTATATAAATGTTTTGTTTGTAACTGTATATACATGAATGTATATTTTAATGTAGGCAAAAAGGAAGTCTGGTCTCACTATTTTGCTCCTTTAAACTTTTTTACTATAATCATAATGATTATCATTATTTTCAAATGATATAAAAAAATCTAAGGTTGGGTACCGTACTTAGACATGTGCAGCTAGTCCAAGTTATGAGAAACATAAAAGTAGTGGCAAGCAAACGCCAGTGTACAAGAAACATACTTGACAAGGCTTTCAAGATAAAAAATTGATCAAATCCATGCAACCTAAATTGTCATTGTTTATCTCTGTATTATCTTTAATATATGTAACCTCAGGCATAAACTCAGTTTTATAAGTACGTACAATTCAAAACTTCAGATATTATTAAAAAGTATCAGAATACAGAAAATGCAAACAACAGAGGCTTTAACAC
>NW_026854490.1:0-16772 GCF_026571515.1 Ruditapes philippinarum | reverse complement strand
CGCAACTCGCATTATGCTTACTGCCAACTGCTTAGTGCGTACTGTCACATGCGACTATAATATCGCTATCGTTGTCATCTTCGTTCGATGCGCAGTGATCATGTTTTGCATTATATTTGTAATCAGTGATATATTGAAGCATAATGAATGCTAAGACACATCAAAAATTCGCCAATTATTGATCAAAATTAATAATTTATTGTGACATAATGTCGACAATTATAAGTGGCAGATTTATAGCAAATTAAAGGTACTGACAGAAACTTACCATGTTACATATAATTATATCAAGAAACAAGGCAAATAATGTTATTCTTAAACACCAAAATAATACGTTGTCCATAATAAAAAATGCAATTAAAATATAGCATATTAAAATATGTGAGTTTGATGGTTTAGTAGGGAAAAACACATAAGGTTTGCAATTACACGAAAAAGTGCATTCAGTAAGCATAAGGCATGATTGAATTCAGCAAAACGCAGGTTTTCATTGTCATAAAGAAGTATAGAAGCAAGCATAATGTAAGTCCCGATATCATAAAGCAAGATGGAATAAATGCATTAATTCTGTTCCATAGTTTATCGATGCCATTATATTTTGCTGATAATGTACTGTTTATGATATGTATTCAAATATTTCAGTTCAGTGTTATTACTGTTCTTTTTCTACGGACAAATACAGAGATACAATTTCCCATTTGATAGACAATCAAACTATGGATGGAATAAAGTTTAAGCAGCATTTAAGTGCGTGGTTATAGTCGGGAGCAGGGTCAGGAGCAGGGTAGAACCATCAAAATTGACGATTAAAATATTTAAATACATGTCTCTGCAACTATGATCAGGGATACCCATCTCTAAAAAGAAGGAAAAAAAACATATTTAGATTACATTAATTATAGGTTTTTACAGGGCAAGTGTGTCTTTTCTTGTTTACGGTAAGTATCTTCCCCTTGCCCTTAGTTTTTATTTCCTTTATTTACCCCCCCCCCCCCCCCAACCCTTTCCCCCGGGTAATCCTGCCCCTTCCCCTGTGACTTTATGGGCCTATATTTCATCATTTAATTGCTCTCTCTCTTATCATTAACTTATTATTTCTTCTTGTGTGTGATTTTAGTGATTAACCTGCCTATGCATTGCCCCATCCTGTTTTTGTTTGGGATCCTCCTGGGCTCCTTGCCACTGGCCCTTGTTGCTTGATCGTGTGGGGGTTGCAAACGTTGAACGCCGCCTTTCCTTGTTGATCTTTTTATCATATTTTAAGAAACATGTCGACACACTGAGTAAAATATTAGTCCGAGGGCTAATGCCATTCAAGTATGCCGGTGTCGCATTAACCTTTTACTGCATGTGCATATTGCGAAAAAATCTGTTTTCATCGAAAATATGATAAACAAGATCGACAAGGAAAGGCGGCATTCAATGAACGCAGCCCCCATCCGACCCAGCAACAAGCGTCAGCGGCAAGGAGCCCAGGAGGACTCCAAAGAAAAACAGGACAGGGCACAAGGCAGAGCACGGGCAGGCAAACCACTACATCAGAATACATAATTAGTAACTTATAAGGAACTAAAACAAAACAAATAAATGATTTAATATAAGGCCCATTTATGTCAAAAAGGCACAGGGGAAGGGGACATGAGACACGGGGAAGGGGGGGGATAAAATAAATAAAAACTAGGGACAAGGGAAGATACTTACCGTAGACGAGAAACAACAAGAGACACGAGCAAAAGTGTCACCAAATCAGTATAAAACAACATAGACATACATCTGAGGAACACAGAGGGGCGCCGCCTTGGAACGGTCAGCAGCATAATAATGACTACTGGGGAGTTTAAACCAAGCCTCCTGTCACAAATTCAAACTGCTATGAAAAATATAACAAGGCTTCACTATTTCATTGTCACATCCGTGTTATTTGTGCCGTGTGGCGGCTGTAAAAAGTCTCCCCGTACATTTAATCAATGATGTTATATTTTCGATCCTTGAAGATCGTTCAGCACGACATTATTGTTGTGCTTGTGGTATTTTTAGTTTCAACTTTTCGGCATTTTCTAGTTGAGTGGTTCCAATATTCCTACTTGAATAATGTTGAATCACCCTTAGGATATGTTGCTTGCTTTTTAAATTTGTCTTTTGACGTCTTATCTGTGATACGCAGGCTTCATAACCTCTGATCCCCTTTCAAAATTCCATTTTATTTAGTTCCGCCAATTGTTTTCTCGTTTAGGGCACACGCTTTTTATTACTTGGGGACCATACGCCGCTTTTCATGGAATGGCACGGAAGTGTCACATTGAAGGTTCCATGATAACCGCCGTATGAACACATTGCGGATGTTTCTAAATTTAAAAATTTTACTATTTCATGTTCAAAATGTTGAATTCTGCTTAAGCCGGTGCTAGGGGGCGTGGACGGTAACTTGCACTTTCCAGTACCGTCCATGAACAGGCTCAATCAAACCGAGCCTGCAACATTTTCAATATTGCCGTGTTGGGCTTTCTTTAGGGATTCTGTATTTATCTATTTCATAACCTCAGATCCCCTTTCAAAATTCCATTTTATTTAGTACCGCCCATTGTTTTCTCGTTTAGGGCAAAATAATTCTTTTACTTGACGACCATACGCCGCTTTTCATGGGATGGCACAACTTTGTCACATTGAAGGTTCCATGATAACCGCCGTATGAACACATCTGCGGATGCAATAGATATTTAATTTAATAAATTCTGAAAAAGTTGATACTTCGATAGCAACAAGAACTTTGTAATCTAAGTTTTTTTCATGACTATATGCGTATTGATTATTCGCAGATGTTTCCAGTGAAGTACCTCCGAACTTCGCATATTTGGCACATTTAGTGTAAATAAATATACACAATAAAAATATTTAAGATTAAAGGTGGTAAATACTCTGTGTTTACTGGATATAAATAACCAATACTCGTTACTATAAAAAAAATACTCGTGACACCGGCAAGCAACTCCAACGCAATACTCGGTACACTGACATGTGCATTTATTCTCAAAATGCGCTTTCACCTGAGATTCTGTTGTTGATTGAACATTTAAAACATCAACATTATCACATTTCACTAGATTCAAGTTTTTTAAGGAAGTATATGCACAGAAACAACTTTAATTGACCCGAGCTCATTTATCACGCGAGCAGTGAGACGGATTTTACCTCCTAATTACTTTTCAAAGCTATTTCTCAACATTTATGGGTTTTCAGTAACTAAAGAAATTATGGAAGTATTTGTTTTTCTGTAAAATTTATATCAAACCAATTCAAAATGACTAAATATCGTTACTGAACGTACCTTTGTTGCTTTTTTAAAGTCGCGAACTGGGATGAAAGTCCTCATAATATCTAACAATATCCGGTGTACGGTATACTGCAGTGTAAACGGGTTTTGAAGTTTAAAGTCCTAATTATGAACATCGTATTAATAGTTACTCAGTTCTTATTAGGCTCTTTTTTTTAAATATTCTAATTTGAAGTAATATAGTCGTAATGAGGTTGTGATTCTTATTTTGACTTTGCTAATCTTAATAGAGATTTACAGCTTGCATGGATAACGATAGCCGGAGACGAACAACGGTTATAATATTCGGGGGTTATCTCAAAATATTTATCATTCAAATACAGTAAATGCTATAACCTTTTTATGGCTAGTAAGATAAGTACAAATATATACAATTGTTTATTTATTCATACACTAGAAATTGACCTGTAACGTTTAATCTCTGCTATAGCGTGTTCAAGACATACACAGTATTTCACTATTCTGTTAAGTTTTAGGCACTTTCTCCGTTTAGGCCCCTATTTACGCCGTTCCAAGGCGGCGCCCCTCTGTGTTCCTCAAATCTATGTCTATGTCGTTTCTTACTGTTTTGGTGACACTTTTGCTTGTGTCCCTTAGTGTTTTCTCGTCCAGGGTAAGTATCTTCCCATTTGCCTCTAGTTTTTATTTCTTTGATTAACGCCCCCCCCCTTCCCCCGGTCTCCTGTCCCCATCCCCTTTGTGGGCATATTATTCTTTTCTTTTAATTCCTAATCAGTTACAGGTTATTTATCATTTAATGATTAACCCGTCCGTGCTCTGTCTTTGCCCTGTCCTGTTTTTGTTTGGGGTCCGCCTGGGCTCCTTGCCACTGGTTCTTGTTGCTGGGTCATATGGGGGTTGCGTTCATTGAACGCCGCCTTTCCTTGTTGATCTTGTTTATCATATTTTGAGCTGACGTGTATGGTGTCATAATATGGGCATAAGTCGGATAAATTTTATCACTCTTGTGAAAATGGTAAATTAGTGCCGATCTGAGGTAACAGTAATACTGCTGGGCATGGTTATAGTGACAAGGAAACCCACTTCATATATATCTTATATTCGTTGTCCCGAATAAAAATGTTCTTATGTTTCATTCATGCATAGGGCTACTGATACCATAAGAAGTTCCATCAATTGCTATCACGGCTATTGAAATTCTGTTCCAGGTGCCTCTCTTGGCTAACTACTCATGAACCTGTGGCAAAACGACAAATATTTTAGACGTAGACAGAAAATCGGGATAATATAGCATTGTCGCACTTGGCACTGATATGTTGAACAATGAAGAAAGCATCATAAACTTCTGGTATGTTCGAAACCGCATAAGCACCAAAAGAACTCTGTTTCTTGCAAGAAGTATAAGAGGCTTGTATGATGAAATACGAATAGTCTCTAACAGATCTAAAAAATGTCTCAGCAGTTCCCCCGGTCACTTGAAAGAGATAAAAGAAAACACATTTCTGCCACTTAAAATATCTTTAACGATTCCAAAAAAATATAACTTATACAGATGTATTTAGTATCGGGTTAGGCGGTGCTCGAATGAGTTCTAAAATCATGCAAATAAGTCCAAAATAATTGGTGATGTCGTGGGAGCCTTAACCAAAGCCAATAAAATGTTACTTATTGCTTTGATTGGTTCATTGTCCATTGTTACCAAAAATTAGACACATGTAGATCTATGCCTGGAATTTTTTAATATTCATTTTGATGTGACATAAAACATTGTGTTGAAATAAGTTTAGCCATACTTCATCAACTACTTTTATCTTTTTGTACCGTAATATTGCACAATCTATTATTCATATAAAGCGAAATTTCCCTCACGGAGTTCACATGGGCAATCTAACACTAATGTTTGTCGATAATTTATATCAAATGTAAAATAGAAGATGAAAAAAAAAAAACACAAAAAAACATTAAATCTGTAATTTTCACACTACAATTCATATTCTGCTTCTCTAATCGGTTCCCTTTTGCTCTTTTTTATCTTGTTACATACAAAAATGCGCATTAAACGTCCTTTAATATCATGTTTTTAGTTTCGGTCATCTTGTTCAGGAGTGGCATTAGATGCTTTTGCGCATTATCCGTAGAATGCTGGGATCGACACGAGAGAACACGAGGCCAGTCAAATAGCAGGTCAGTCACATCAAGATAATCAACCAGGAACAGGTGATTTAAGGGAAAACATTGCTAATGGACTTTCATCATCACAAGAAGAAGACCTTACACCCCAGTTACACAGAGCCATCGGTGATTGATCGGTAGTTTTTTTAGTCAAATTATGGAGTAAACCATTGACAACGTATTTATCACCGATATCACCTATTGGTCACCTGTTTTCCACCTATTAACTGCTATTGGGGAAAGATAAGTTTCATCGGTGAAAAATTACCGATTGGGATTTTTAAACACGTTTAAAATTCTCGATCGGTGAAAATATTTTAAAAATAACCGACGGCAACCTTTACCACGAGATGTGCAAGCTCTTAATCACCGATATCGCCGATCGGACAAAGATAACCAAATATGAATCACCGGCCATATCTGACGGAAAGTGTTTAACCACTGATGACTAGCTGTCAAACACCGATTAATCAGCGTTACGCCCGATTTAGCTCCGATTTACAAACGATAAAACCCAAAAGTATTTCAGCATTTATTCAGCGACCCATTCCTATTTGAGTTTGCTTTTTGTCACCGATGGCCGTTTACACAGAAAACCAGAAATAAAATCACGCATGACAACCGATCATAACAGCGAGTAAATTTAAAATTAAATGACCGATTGGGGACCGACCGTCTGTGTAACTGGGCCCTTACTCCCCCACGTACACAGAAACGGAGAAGAACGAGGCCGCTTGCTGGCATTATTTGAGAAAATCAATTATTTTACAACGATTTTATTAATTACAAAGTTCCAAGGTTGCTTCACCAGCTTGATGTCGAGAAATATTCTGCTGAATCAAATTAGATATTCAGAAAATATGATAAACAAGATCAACAAGGAAAGGCGGCGTTCAATGAATGCAACCCCCACATGACCCAGCAACAAGAACCAATGGCAAGGAGCCCAGGGGGACCCCAAACAAAAACAGGACAGGGCAAATGAACAGGTTTTTGTAATAAAAATAAATGCAATTATTATATTTGGCTTGGCCTTCTGTTTTCTTTAAAAAAAACAACAAATCATTTTGAAACGCCCCCTTAAAAAATTAGCCGTCTTCGTCTATCGGTATCGGCTCAAGCTAAAAATCTCTATCAATAAGGAGTTACTTTGTCCGTGCTTGTTGTAAGAAGTTTTGATAATTAGAACTTTTCCTTAGTTTGAATTTATAATGTCCTATTAAAGATTTTTAAATATTTTCGTTACTCCTGATAAGTAGTAATTTATTACTATCCTATTACAAAAATCATTGTGAAAAAATATGAACAGTATAATTGTCATTTATATCATAAAATAATATAGAATTTCACCTTAAAATACTCAAACAAAGAATCTTTTAAATTTTCATCTCCTTTCTTTTCACATGGATAAAGATTGTTACAAAATGGCAAAAATCTAGCAAATCTAAAATCTTATAAATGCTTTGCTATACCTTAAATAAATTATCAAACTTACATGTATCTACCATTGTGAACCTTTCTCTTATTAGTTAGAGCCCTTAGTGCAGGAAACGTGTATTCTGCATCTGACCAGCATTCCACATATGCTGCATTTAATGGAGGCAGTGGTTTGTAATTATTTATATACGAAAGTCATAAACAACATAATCATAATATCAACTGATACTCATTTGTTGTATTCAAACTGCATTATTTTGAAATTATTTGCAAACGTTTGATAATCATATAAAGTTGTAGATTCTATTATAAATTTTGCTTTGCTTTGGCATTGCGTAATAATTATTTTCTTGCAACTAGAACACCTGGTTTTTCCTTCAAGTACGAGTAATAAAATCTATTGATTATGGGAAATGGATCTAATTTATTAAAATCTGGAAACAAAGTGATCCCTCGGAAGCATTAATCACAACAAAATTACAAGAGAATTGCAGACTCGTTTTGATTGAGTCTGTACATGAGGGATAATGAATAAGTGCAACATCCCTCTCGCCCCCTAGCACCGGTTTGAGTGGTACTCAATTCTCAACACTTAAAAGTGCTGGCATCAATGATCCCAAAGGACCAGAAAAATATAACAACCCTGAAGTGAAGTACGGGACAACGTTTTACAGCTGCCACACAACACTTGACACCTGCTGATGTGAAGTATAAAAATATGGAAACAAAGCGATTCCTCGGAAGCATTAATCACAACAAAATTACAAGAGAATTCCAGACTCTGTTTGTCATATTATTAAAGTCATGTTATTAAAAAAGGGTGACATGGATTCAATTAAATATTCAAAGTGCTACAGTACTTAAACTCACCTTCTTAATTTTAATGTGTTGGAAATGCTTTGTCCAAATATAAAAAATATGGACTTGCTTACGTGTGACGCTGTCTCCATCATGTACCGCTCGCTCACATACATGAACTGAAGAGCCGTTAGGCAACAGTACATCTTGCTTGTGAGGCATAAAATCTCCATGAAACTTAATAATATTTACACATATGAACACTTCCGCGGATATTTCTAAGTTCAAAATCTTACCGTTTCCGTGTTTAAATGTTGAATTCTGCTTACGCCGGTGCTATTGGGCGTGGACGGTAACTTACATTTTCCAGTATCGTCCATGAACAGGCTCAATCAATCGGAGCCTGCCACATTTTCAATTTTGTCGTGTTGGGCTTTCTTTAGGGATTCTGTTTTTCCTATTTTACATAATCCTCAAAACATGCTAATAATGAAATGGTATTGTCAGATTTAGTATTAGTTTTAGAAAGTCCAACAGTGTTTTTTCCTGGAATGGCTTTTCCCTTTAAAAATGTATGTTTATTATTCCTAATTTATTTATCCTATTTTGTTAATCCTATACAGAAACAGGAAAGCTTTACTGCATACCAGTTCTCCAGTTTCTGTCCTGACAAACTAACTATATCCCATTGCCTCTTTACTTTTTTAAATGTTGTTCAAAATTAATATTCGGCTGTGTTAAGGCTGGCTCATTTTCAATGAAATTGACATACATATCTATTATAATAATTGCCTTTAAGTTAATTTCTGACGCATTTACATTATTATTTAAAATAGTATTTATTTAACACATCTTTCCTCACTTAAACCAAACTATAGTCTAGACCACGTGTAAATATTCATGATGTGCATGAGTTTCTTACATTAGCAGATAATTATAACATTATTTGTCTTACCTAGTAATACTGTGTAATATTTACACAAAACGCGTGCCATTGACAGCCAACAAAATTCGCATCAAATAAATAATAAACAAAATTAAAAATATAATTTGCCAGGAACATGGACACCAAAACACTAATAATTAGCCAATTAGCGTTCAAGACAAGAAACAGTTACACTTTGTTTGACAGATTAAATTGTTCTCTTTCTTTTTCTTGTATTACATTAGGTAATTATTGATAAACCCGAAACCTATTTTTACATCTTATATATTCATACAGTGATGTCCTTACATGTTAATGTGACTGTTTATTTTATTCATCATTATAATTGATTATTACAAATGTCTCATGTTTTTTTTTATTGTTAATATGCATAATTGGAATATATATTGAATTAACTTGAAACTTCTTCAAGTCGAGCATACTGGCATCTCGAGCTAGCATCTTTGGGGAATGTCTAGATAATCGAAATAAACTGATAAGAAGAGTCAGAAACAATTTAATTTAATAACAGGTTAATGACATCATGTTTTTTAAGAATGAAAGTAAAATCACTTTGATTTAAAATGATAAGGTGTTGATTTCTAGACTTATACAACAAAAACCCAATAAACATTCTAAGCTAAATTTCTTTCTGAATAAATTTATGGTATGACCAACCAAAGCACTGTTCTAGCCTCAGTGAATAAAGTCAAGCTAACCAAATAGATAAATACATAATCCCTAAAGAAAGCCCAACACGGCAAAATTGAAAATGTTGCAGGCTCGGTTTGATTGAGCCTGTTCATGGGCGGTACTGGAAAGTGCAAGCTACCGTCCACGCCCCCTAGCACCGGCTTAAGCAGAATTCATCATTTAAACATGAAATAGTAAAATTTTGAATTTAGAAACATCCGCAAATGTGCTCATACGGCGGTTATCATGGAACCTTCAATGTGACACTTCCGTGCCATTCCATGAAAAGCGGCGTATGGTCCCCAAGCCACTGTGATAGGCTTTCTATTACATGTTGTTCTTGACGAAGACCCAAGACTGTTCAAGCCTCAGGAAATACAGTCAAAGTGACCAAACCTGCGGTAATAGGCCTTTCTAGTTGTTTATTACGAAATTCCATCGGTTTTTACCTCCGGAAATACATCCATGCTGACCAAATTTACGGTAATAGTCCTTTCTTGTAGTTATAAACGAAAGCCGAAGCCCGGTTCTAGCCTCATTGTATACAATCAAGCTGAAAAATTCAACGGTGAAAGGCCTTTCAATCAGTTCTTAACGTAAACCCAAACCCGGTTTTGGCCCCAGGGAGACAGTCAAGCAGACCAAACCCACGATGATAGGCCTTTCTAGTAGATCTTAACGAAAACCCAAGACTGTTCTAGCCTCATGGAATGAAGTTAAGCTGACCAATTTCACGATGAAAGGCTTTTCTGGTAGTTATATCCGTTTTTAGCCGAGGGAATTCAGTCAGCATGGTCAAGTTATAAACTAGTTATAAACTAAAAAAAAAAACCGGTTTCTACCCTCAAAAATACAGTCAAACTGCCCAAACACACGGTAATAGGCCTTTCTAGTTGTTCGAGAACCCAAGCCCGGTTCTTCACTCAGTGAATACAGTCAAGCTGTCCTAACTCACGGTGATAGGCCTTTCTAGTTGTTCTTAACGAAAACCCAAGCCCGGTTCTAGCTTCAGGAAATACAGACGGCTAGGGATTCTGTATTTATCTATTTCACAACCCACGGTGAGAGTCCTTTTTTGTAGTCACAGCAAAATACTAGTATATTTAATCAATTTATCAATTATAGTACCATGTTATGTATAAATCTCACATTTGATTTAATTAATGTATGTAAATAAATGTATATGTGTTGCGATTAGCTATACATTTTCAAGATAGACTAATTTCTATCATTTTCTATAATTTAGTTTTTAGTTTATGTAAATCATTATTTTTTAGGCAAATTTAACTAATTGTTTTAATTCTAATGAGTTAGAAAACGTTTTCGAGGCGTAATTTAGCTTGTCACGTGAAACACTTGATATGAATTTTATGACAAAAATTGTAATGTTGTCTTTGATAGCCTTTTAAGTCAAGAAGTCTTATATCATATTACACTTTTCTTGCTAATTATATTGTTTCAACGATTGTTGTATCATTCTTTTATTTACATCACGGCTTCAACCTAGAAAATCTATAACTGCTCTTTGCTTTATTCCCGGTTCTTTCATCCTCAGCATCCACCGTGATTTCTGTATCAACCAAAACGCCATAGAGACACTAACTGTGCGGTCTAAACGTTCGTCAGGATTGTCAAGATATATTTCAAATTTGCCTGCTATTTCTAAACATCCATCTTTCATCAACATAACTTGGATTTTTCTTCTCTGATAGGAAGCAACTAACAGTCATTGCTTTTTGATACTTGTAAAGTGTCGTAAATCTTTGTTTGATGTACGTATCATTTGACTTAACAACGGTATCTTTCGCCACAAAGATTGAAAAGTTATCTTCACAGCAAAACCCGGCATCCGTATTTATTTTCTTCTTATCTGGGTGATGACCTTCCTTAAAGTCTATACATGATTCTACGCCATATGTATACTTTAGAATTCTGCCATTTATCGTCAAAGGTGTATGGCCATACATCAAGGCACCTCTTAGTACACACGATGAAAGGGTTAAATGGAACGACTATTTCTTTATTCGGAAATGCTTCTTTCAGAGCTTGCCCTGCAGCAACTGTGATTCTGAAAACCCACCAACCATAAGAATGATATCAACTTCTCTAATGGTTGTTTCTCTAAATAAAAACTTAACATGATCAACTGTTCTTTGTAATGTTTGACCAAACATATAGAAAAAAACAACTTTTGAGAGTTTAAGTTTATCACGGACTATATCAACTATTTCAGCATACTTTGAGGCAGCAACTGCATCCCGAATATGCATTCCATTTAACCTTTCACATAATTCAATCAGAGATAATGGTAAACGAAAGGTGATGTACCTAGGCGATTTGATTTCTATCTGTCTCTTCTTTGCTTCAAATTGAAGTGACATGTAAAGCCAATCTTCAGTATCTTTCATTTTGAAAGACTCGATCACGAGATCACCAACAATTTCCCTTAAGAATTCCTCAAATGCTTTGTTCACCAAAGTTCCACCCCAAGCACCGCCATTTGCCGCTCTTACTTCTCTTAGCGTGTTAGATTCTTGAACCTCGTGGACTGTGATATCGATTGTACCACCTTAATTCAATGAATAAATATATTAGATAAACATTTTCAAGAGCTGATTAGAGCTATATTTCTAGTTAATATTTACAAATGCATATGACGATTTATTTAAGAAAACTGACGATTCAAAGGTCCAGGATGAAGCTATTATATCAAACACACTATATTGGCATTACGCTTTTTTGATACACTCATAATCAGACAAAATTAAGTAAAAGTAACTTAATGCTCTTTTTTACTGTCACAATGAGCAAAAGTACTTACATATTTCAAAAGATTTGCTATTATGATGGTCATTGGCCAATAAATGATAATGACTTAAATTTAAGGATATAATAATTAAACTGCTTAACAATAAAAAGAGTGCTCTACTTTTTAAGAAAAAAAAACAACTGAATGTTATTGATAAATATAGATAGGTCATGGGGGATATTGATAATTCAGATATGTTTATTATAAAATTTAAAAAAACAAATAAGACGAAATGTTATTTTTGATTTTTACCTGAACAGTCGACGTTTACTCATAGTTTTGGTCAAGTGTCACTTTGAAAGTGTGACTTTGAAATGTCTTGACTATTTACCATAACAGGTGTTATTAAAACATTAAATACCTCCTGCGTCTAGAACCATATATTTTCGGTACCAATCGAAGATTTGATATTGCTGCTAGTTTACTCTCGTATTGTTGATGCATCTACTGGTAAAATGGCGGCAATATATTGAAGCAGCTTCGGGTTCCAGAGCAATTCTAAGCTGGTCATTGTAAATGCCACCTGTAAAAAAAAAGAAGTAAATTGTTTTACAGAAAGTAATATTTTTAAAAAGAAAAATAGATGCATCTTTTTTATAAAGTATTCCTGATACCAGGTTTGACCCCATTTATGTTGGAATGTAGAAATTGATATTTTTTCTTGTAAAATGAACAATCTAGCACGCATATGCTGAATTACTAGACCTACATAAACGTTTAAGATTGCCCCCCAAACATATAAAAAATTCATTGATTGAAGACGTATAGAAAGAAGTTACGAATTGTAAAACATTAAAAGATCTACAAAACCTGTCGAACAGAGTGGATTTTTAGCAGATTAGTTTTGCATATATTTAAAAAAAAACTTTCATACAGAATGTATAATATATAAGGTAAAATTAGGATACACACTTTTTTATCGCCGCCTCTCTCATAAAAACTGCTTTGATGCATCTGAACCATATTGCCAGGAAACTGTTAATACCCCAGCCGATATCAGTGGGTAATAATTTGCCTGTTATTCGCTGATTAACAATTTTAATCAAAATCCTCTACCAGGTATTTTAATCGATATTGCAAAACATCTATTGCTAAAAACTGCTTTCCCAATCTCATCACGTATCATCATATCTCTTTTTAATACCCTTGTAAAATACAACAAGAAATGTAATATAATAATGACTTTTCTCTAGCCAGTTCTTAGCATTACATCTTTAACATTACATTTTCATTATCCTTTCTTCGTGATGTTAATTTCCGAAAGGCATCTGGGAGTTATTTCTTAAGGTTGATGCAAGTGAACCACTTGGCCAAAAAAGTTATACTGTTACCGGTTACTACTTTTTGAACAGTATAAAATCTGGTCACGTGGTCTATTTTCTAAATAAGGAGAGTAAAATAAAAAACGCCATTTTTTTTCTCTATTCATTCTTGTTGTCGAAGTTCAGTACGATAGGGCATCAACCAGAGTGACTTGCCACCCATAAAATTAAGTTGTTTGCACCCCTGGAGTGCTTCGCGAATAAAAATATCTTTTTGTTGAATAGTCAAAAAGTAAAACTCCTGTTTTTCATCGCAAGTAATTGTATTGTGAAATAATTATGTGTCAAACAATTTCAGATCATCAACATTGTGTTACCAGTAAAAATGTCATTCCGTCATAAGAAAGACTGTAATATTTTCCCCGAGAAGATGACATTTTTACTATTGGCAACAAATCCATCGTGTAACTTATATAATAGTCTGTTTTTTTTTTGTATTTTTAACTTTCAGTTACATATTGTTTATACCAATATATAACATCTACCATACAAAAACCATTGTAAAAAAATAAAAGCTATTTCAGTTTTTTTTTCAATAACTAATTTTTATCCCTTTCCGATCAACACACGATAGCGGCGGGGTTTTCAAAAAGAGCCCTTCAGATTTTAAACTGCCCTGAAGGGAAGAAAGTATTCCGATGTAGATGTTGGGCTGAGAGCCTCCATAATCTTTTTTTGCATCATAGGCCCCCAAAATGAATCAAATGTTCCGTCTCTTTCAGGAATAAACACGTCGGTGGATTTTCTCTGTGGTTATTTCTTCCTGGAGGCATGCCAAACTTTTTAAACGGACTTGCCCACCTGGGGGGACTTCTTTCATTTCCATGTTTAAAACATGAGAATGCCCAAACCAGAAAAATGACGTTCCAAAATCTATTGCCCCAACTAACAGTCGATCACCCAGTTGCCTGTGTAGTGATAAAACATTGTATGTTAAAAATATTGCCCAGAAACAATAGAGCGGTTCTATGCTTTAATGAGGACATGGGGGGACGAGGCTCTGCCAGTGGTTTTTCCATACTGTTTAAAAAAAATTTTTTAAAAGACTAAAGAAAGACAGCTTTAAGGGAAATTAATAAAAAGGGTATAGTTCAGTAAAATGCAACCCCTTTTAAAAAGGCATGGAATAATTTAATTTGGCAATTTAAAACAAACAACAATATTCTTGATTTGGGTATCCAATTTAAAAAGTTATTTGTATTTATTTTACGAAAAAATTATTTTTTCTTTGAAATATTTAAATTGTTTTTTAAAAAATTAGATAAATATAGATTAAAATGTTAAGTAAAAGAAAAACCTAATTTGCAACTGAAAACAAATTTTTTAAAATAAAAAAAAGGAAAAAGGGCCCCCCCGGCCCTCATACCCTTTCACATGATTATAAAACGCTAAATGCTTTTTTTAAATTTTGGGCTGTGGCCCTTTTTTAGTTTTAAACCCAAAGATAAATTATTTAAAATTTGCCCTAGATATACCAACCCAATTTCCAGGATTATTTGGCATCAAAAAATAGACTTAGTGTTTACATGATTTTTTACATATTTGGGCTCTGTGACCTAGTTTTTGACTCCAGATGACCCAAATATTGAACTCTTAATAGAAAATTCATCAAAAACAACACCCTTTTTTTGTCCAATTTCCAGGATCTTTGGGGATAAAAACTTAGGCCGCTAGAGTGTTAAAGGATTTTGCTATTTTTAATTTCTTTCTGAACCTAGTTTTTTCAATTGAAATGACCCATACTTGAAACAAATCCGAGCATTTATCCGACAGAATCCTGACTAATTTTTGGGAAGGACAATTGATTAAAAATAAGTGACCATTAGAGTTTAAGAGGTTTTTTTCATATTTGGGCTGTTGGCCTAGTTTTTGACCCAAGGTTTATCCATATTCAAACTTGACCTAGAAATAATAAAACCCAAATTTCAGACTAATTTTCCTGATTTTTTGTTTAAAAACGATAGCCCACTAGAGTTTCCCCAAAAACGAAAGGTTTTCAAATTTTTATTTTTTTTTCTCTGCCCAAAAAATTTTTTTTACCCGAGATGCCCCTGTTCGGAATTCATCCAAGAAAATTCCCCAAAACCCAACCCTCCTGACAAATTTTGATGATGTTTTAAAAGAAAAAATTGTGACCGCTAGTGTTTAAAAACCCCCCCTTTGGGGGAAAACCCGGACTTTTTCCCAAAACCCAAAAAGTCACCAGAGCTGAAAATTTTTTGGGATGTTAAAATTTAATTTTAAAAAAAACCCTTTTTTTTTAAGAAATGTAAAGAAATAGAAGAATGTTAATTTTAAAAAGTTTTAAAATTATTATAAAGGTTTCCTGATATCGTAGACAAACGGTGAGAATTCTGTTTTTTTCCCCCAAATAAAATATTTACCCCAAAAAAAAACCCAGAAAATAGCCTGGGTTTACGAGGATTGGGGACAAAATTGTCATTTTGGTTTAAACACTTAAATTAAAAAAGTTATGTAAATGTAATTACGCAGGGTTAAAAAATACGCACTTTTAACAAAAGCGTTCTTGGGGGCATTTAAAACAGAAAATTTTAAGGAAAACCCCATGTCTTTTGGGCCCCCGATGTTTTTTTAAAAAAAATTTAAAGTTCAGCTAGGTAAAAAACGGGGAACCTCCCTTTTGGCGTTAACAAAAAGGGTTAAAGGTCAATTTCCAATTGCCCTTTGGGTAGGAAAAAAAGGGTTTTTCCGATAAAATAATTGACAACCCTTAGGGCTGTTGGTAAAAATTTTTTGTGGGTGATTTAGATTGATTTTGGGGTAAAAAATAAATGTTTGGGATTGTTTTTCAAAATGTTTTTATTAAAAAATCGGGAAAACCCGGGGCCCCCCTTTTACTTAAAGTTTTTAAAAAGGCATTGCTTTTTCAGAAGTTTCATAAAGGTTTTTTTTGGGTTTTAAAAGGATAACTTTAAACCATTATTAAAAAAATTTTTATCAACCCCAACAATTAGGGGGCCCCTTTTCCCTTTTCAAACTTTACAGGTGCTTTTGGTTTTGGCCATAGAAAACCCTTTTTTTGATTTTAAGGTAAAAGGTCAATGTCATATTGCCCCTTGAATGTAAAGATTTTTTCTGAAAATAAAAAAAAATTTTTGGGTATACACATTTAAAAAGGTATTAGTTAATATTAAACCCCCTTGGGTTTCCCTTAAAAAGGGCCTAATTTCAAAAAAATTTATGCAAAACATTATTTGGTATATTTTGATCCCCTTTTTGTCATAAAATTTTTGAAAAAACCAACCTTTTTCCGGTCAAATTATAGGGGAAAATTTCTTTGACCCGGGGGTTTTAATCCTTATT